>NC_064810.1:29614981-29755073 GCF_023721935.1 Panthera uncia
GCGAGATCATGACCTGAGCCGAAGTCGGCCGCTCAACCGACTGAGCCACCCAGGCGCCCCTGTTTTTTTTTAATGTTATCACAGAATTCCATAATTTAAGGGGCGCCTGGGTGGCTCAGTCGGTTGAGTGTCTGATTTCAGCCCAGGTCATGATCTCGCGTTCCGTGAGTTCGAGCCCCGCGTCGGGCTCTGTGCTGACAGCTCGGAGCCCGGAGCCTGTTTCAGATTCTGTGTCTCCCTCTCTCTATGACCCTCCCCTGTTCATGCTCTGTCTCTCTCTGTCTCAAAAATAAATAAACATTAAAAAAAAAATTAAAAAAAAAAAGAATTTCATAATTTAAGAAATCCACTTATAGTATTTTCATTATAATAACCTTTTTAATACCTGGGAGGAAAAAGCTGTAGTGTTATTTACATTGTAAAAATATAAAGTAATATAATCAAGAGAAGATAACGAAGAAAACAAAATGTAAAATTTTCAGAACTTCATATTATTAAAATTAAATCTACCTCATGATTGCTGTTATCACTTGTCAAGCATCTAGTAGTTTCCCTAAGATAGCAGTGAACATCCAATAGTTTACTGCATATGAACACACGTATGTCACTGGCACTGGGCACAGTTAAAAAATCTAGGAACATTAGCAAAATTTTGCCTTGGGCCAACATTGGGCCCATATTCAGTCAGATGATGTCTTTAGGACTGTGGTTTTTAGCCTTGCCGAATCATCAGAATCTGCGCTGAAGCTTGTTAAAAGATACAAACCCTACTGAATCAAAATTTCCATGGATAGTTCTAAATATTTATATTTTATATGCTAATGTGCCACAGAGGGGAAAAAAAAAAACAAACAACAACAAAAAAAACCCACATAGTTTAGATTTCCCTGGACCTCAAAGGAAAATGTAAAATAAATCCAAATATGTGATAGCTGAAAAGGTGCACATATCACAATGTTCCTTTTTCTTTTTTCAAGAATGCTTCACAGAAAATTTTTGGTGTATGGATCTAAGACATTATTATCTAAACACTTCAGCTATCAACTTAAAAATTAGGAAATCATGTTCATATGTTTTTACTCAAATTAATTTAGGAGGATAAAGGGAAGACTAAAACAATTTTTTAAAACATTAAAAACTCTGTATATTGGGGTCAGAACAAAATGTTCTTCCCTTTTAATACTGATTATTTGGAACTAGTCCTAAACCCTATATTCTTAGTAATATGATCATAAAATGTGTAACGGATCTGATTATATAAACATGGTTATCTGGATCAGTTGTTTTAGTTTATGTATTTCATCTTCCAAATATTTGTTTTGATCAATCTTAGTTTCAACTAACATCTTAAAGAGTTCTTATATAAAAGAAATGCAGAATGAATTTCAAATGAAAATTTCAGAAAGCACATAGAACTACAATTGTGCACCTGATAAAAATATGCCTTTACCACAAAAGGAATTTCGTATTGATGAAGCCCCATGACTATACAGAGTGATCTAAAGAATGAAAGTTTTATGGAATACACGCTTCTTCTCTAGACCCGTTTCTGTTCAGATATTTCATAGAGAATTTGGCAAATTTGAGCACTGAACTTTTTATCTCTATTCCCATACTAGCGTTGCGTAAACTTTTACAGACAGTAAAGCAGTAGATTATATAAAAAATAAGCAGCAATAAAATTGTCCAAATAACTTTTCCTCTATTCTTATTTATTTTCCTTTGTTTCTCCAAGCAGTCCCTAGAGAGATAGCCTGTAAATCAAAAAGACCTATATTATCAAAGTACTACAAAAAGCTATTCAGAAATATGTAACTTTAAAAACTAGAAAATTAAAGTTTTAAGCATAAAATCCATGAAGAACAGCCCAAGGAAAAAAAAAGCCAGAATAGTTTTCAGATTCTATCCCATTTGTTTTATTCTCTCCCCGCCTCTAGGACCAACTGAACTCAAGGCTAATTATAACACAGACACAAAGGACTAGTCACTGCACTAAATGAAAAGAAAAGAAAAAGAAAATATGATTTTGAGTTCAACTTCAAGGGTGAATAGCAGATTAGAATATTTCCCCATGGGGGAACAAGTTAAACAGTAAAGCGTGACATTGTTAAAGGTTGTAAATGTTTTGTGGAAATGGTGAGAATCCAGGATTGCTTCTCATACATGTAGTCATTAAGGGAAAAATGGATAGTACTGGGGCTGGCATCACATTGGTTTTAATTCATATTAAGGTTTAAATGATTGATTCAATTTTTTGATGACCTTTTGAATTTCATCCAGCTCTTAATAGACTCCAAATATATCATCTTCATTGCCTTAGTTGTTATCTAAATAAAATAATAAGGTTTGATTAGATCACCAATTATAGGTCGTTCTGTGTCTCAGATTCAGATTCTGCTATTCCCTTTGGAATGGAAGTATTTTTCTTCTACACTTTACATTGACATTAGTGCTTGTATTTCCACTTTGTTTGTTTGGTGCTCTAGGAAGTAATACACTGGATATAACCTAAAATTGTGAGCAGCAAGCAGTTCAGATTTATTATTGTTCATGACTTATAGTCATTACATTTACCTAGAAATTGACTAGTTACTAGTTTATCTCTTTAATGACTAGAAAACATTTCCATGGGCCACTTTGTAATTAATTATTATAATCAAAATATCACATCTAAATGTCTTTGATTCCCCAAATGGACTTTAAGCTTTTTTTTTTTTTTGGTATTTCTAAAAGATCTCCTACTGCCATGTCACATGATGTCACATGACTAAGTGGACAAGGATATAAGACTAAGAAGTAGACACAGGCACTGAGAGTCAGCAAAAGGCTTGAGCTGACAGTGTGCTTGGGTGAAAATGGTGGACTAGGAGTGGAAAGGGTGATCTCCTGCTTATTAGGCTGAAGCCACCCATCTTCTGGCTTATAGCAGAGGTCTCCCTGCCAGCCAAATCCAGACAACCTGAACATCACTTCCATGGACAGAGATGACCTGCGTTCTGGCAAGCCTACCTCTATCGCTGAAATAGGACAAGGTATGCTTCCCAGGTATACATTAGAGATCAGTAGCCTCTGCCTTCCCAACTCTCCTTGCCTTCGTGTTTGTGTGGATTCAATAAACATCTGCAAATGTTCCAACTCCTATTCCTCAATCATTGCATAGCTGTATCTTGGGGCCAGTTCTCCACCAAAGGGAAGATATGTGTGCCCATACTGTGCAGAGAGAAAGATTGGAACTGTGGAAAGCATATATGCTTTAGCATCTAAATCCTTGTTTTGACACTTGATAGCTGTATGACCTTAGTCTAGAAGTTAAATGTTGAATCTGTTCTTTCGTGTCCATTAGACATGAAAAAATAATATTTTCTTAAATTGTTATAAGAATTAGATATTTCTGTAAAGAAACTTTCACAATGTCATAATGCAAAAGGTAGCTGCTAAGCCATTATTATTTTAATATTGATTATTATTCCTTTTGTGGGCACTGGTATAAGACTACTCATATCAATAAATTTTTTCCTACTTGTCCTTTTTTTTTTACATTCATTTAACTAGGCAGATCTTTTATTTGACTCATAAAGATTGCTTAAATGCAGATACTCATAGTTTATTGACTATAAATGATACATGTATAATATTTATTGAGGGCCTAACTATGTTCAAGAGTTTTACCTGTGTCATTCCTTTTTCTTTCCATTTTACTATGGGAAACTGAGTCATGGTATAATTAAGTAAGAATTCCCAAAGTCATAAGCTAGTAAATAGCAGAGCCAGAATTTGTGAACAAGTATGCTTTAAATCTTTTTACTCTGTGTCTTACAAAAAGTCTTAATAATGAGAGTAAGATGAAGAGAAGAGAGAATACAAGCAAATACATAACTGATGAGTGGGAAGATAAGAAGTGGAGAGGTTATGGTTGAATAAGTAAGAGCTTAGTCACTGTTATTAAACTGTTTGGGTTCAAATCTTAACTTTTCACTTGCCAGCTCTGTGACTTCAAGCTAGTCCACTCACCTGCCCTCAGCTTTGGTATCCTAATCTGTAAAATAAGACTAATAATAATAGTGCCTGTATTTTGGGATTCTGTGAGGATCCAGAGAAAAAATACCTGATACACAGTAAGCATTCAAACAATATTTGGTATGTTTACCATGGGTCCAAAACAGGAGGTTTAAGATATATAGAGAAAAAATTTCATCTATACATCTCAATTTTACCTGTAACAGCTGGGTAATCAGTTTTTGCATTAAGTGCAAGGCCCCCCACAACATTCAGCAAGCAGCATACAGATGCTACACTAAATGTACCATTATTAAATGTCTATCATAGCACAGAGAGTTTGCTAGGCACTTTGTATACAACCCCTCTAACTCTCACATCAAATTAGTAGGTTAACTACTACTGTAACCATTTTACTGATGGATGTAAAGGTAAAAAGACATATCCAGAATTATACATACACACTTAAGACATTAGCAAAACATAAAAAAAGAATGCTGAGGACTTAGTTTACCATGTACATTTTCCCCACAATACTATTTCCCTCTTGTTAAAATTGATTGTTTACATCTCAGATCTCACAAGTCTTGCATTGTTGGTAGTATTAGAGAAGTGACCAAGATCTTTTTACATCTTGACTTTGGAAGGTTTACATTTTGTTTGGGTTTTTTTTTGTTTCCTTGTTTATGTTTATATTTTTCCTGATATTTGGAGTGAATGAGAAGGTGCATGACATGATTTGAGTATCCAAATTCCTAGTTACACTCAAACATCACATATAAATTTTAATATTTTAATGTATTTCCAATAATTTTTAAGTATTTCTGATAATCATCCAATAATGATTGAGAGAGAAACTGTCCATGGCAAATAGATCTAGGGTAAATCTCTCTAGAATATATATGAGGCATAGTGTCTTGTACTTTGGTCTTGTAGATGTATTTTATATTTATACAATTTCTAGTATCATTATATGTAACCATTTGTTCCAGGAAGCATCTACAACTCTTTAATTTAAGTTATGCTAATCATATATATTATTAACATGATGATATATATTAATATATTATGGAAGTCTCATAGTGATCTAATTGATGTTTCCTTTTTGGAAATTTACATGAATATAACATGCATAAAATCAATAGTTAATATTTATCATACAATTGTGAATCACATAGATGTATATATAAAATTTTAATAACAAAATAACTGATATTCTGGTAAAATATCAATGATTAAGACAATGATTCAAACTTTCTGTTTCCCAAAAGTGTCTTGCAATTCATTCTTTCTTGTTCTACTAGCTTCCAGTGAAGGTTAAATCTTGAATATTTCAATTTTTAAAACTGAGGATGGTATACTGTCACAGGCAAGTTTTCATCAGGTTTGTACTGTTTGCCAGAAAACCATCATAAATATTATAATTTCATCAATGATTGATGGATACCGTCAGCCAAATATGCGACATTCACTCTCATTATGTACGTTACCTTTTTTACAACAAGGTTTATATTTTAGAATGCTGTTTCAGTGGTTTACATTTTTCAAGACTTTATATCTCCCTTTTAATCATTTTTAAAAGTTAATTCAGTGACAGCTGTGTAACTGTGTGATCTGTCTCAGTGTTATTCTACCCAGCATGGATAGCTTTTCATTAATTTATGTTTTAATCTAGGTAATGTGTGTTTGGTACTGCAGCATTTGGAGACTTATACATTTATTAAATAAAGACTCAAAGCAAGTGAAAGACATTTCTTTAACTGTTTGTAAGGTGGGGCTATCAAGTGGTTCAGTTGAATATGAACTGGTTCAGTTCAATGAGCTTTGAAAAGAAGTGAAAATTGCAGAATTCAATAAGGTGGCTAGGAAATTTGACCTTACCTACTGCAGATTTTAGAATCCATACATAAACATGTTCATATAGAAAACAAGGTTAAAGTATTCCTTCTGGAAAATAATGAAGCTTTAAAATTTAATGACTAATTGAAATACCAGGCCCCTTTTGTGTGACTGTGGCTTCTCTCATTATACTATACCAGAAATTGAACTGGTCTGCAAAGCACATAGAGGGTCTTTGAGAGACTAGTCTTTGTTGCAAGAGAGTCTCTAAGCTCCAGTAAATTGTTCCAATAACCTAATTTTATTATTTTAGAGAATATGATGTACTCTGTCTCTAAGTACCAAAGAGCCACAAAACCTGAGACAGTACATTTGCTGAATCATATATCAAACTGAGAATGATTTGTTAAAAATAATTCTTTTGAAGAATATATTCAGCCTCAGTTGTATATCCTCGGCTGGCCACATGCTGGTTTTTCTCTCTTGATTTCTACCCTTTTAGCTTTCCCTTTATGTCTTCTTCCTGGTTATAAAGAGAGCATTCCAGTCTCTGATAATGACTTACAAGCTTTATTATAAATTATTGGGGGCTTCGGAGATTTAACAAAGAGGACTATTTTTTTCTTAAGCTGTGTTAGAACCAATCATATCAGAAGGGCTTTGTGTATGTGTCTGTGTGTCTGTGTGTTTGCTAGTTTTAGAATTTTTGAAGCAGACAGTTGTTCTTTGAAAATCATTGTATCATTAATTTTTAAGAATATAATTATAGTGAGTGCTATAAGAGTACCTTGCAAATCTCTCCAAAGGGACGAAATAAAGCCAACATAGTTCAAAAGTTCAGAATTCAAAGCTTCAAAGTGTAAGCCTGGAAGAAAGGAAATTCCTCTGGGACCACTATCATTTTCTTACATTTCCACCAATGCTTTACTGGTTTGTTCTGAAGAACCATTCTCCATAGACCCCTCATTACAATTTCTGCTGTGACTGGCCACAGTCACTTGAAAGTTGGGTTAAAAGACAACGTATTTATCCACGTTGTCATTTTGCTTCTCTGTGGTCAGGGGATTCATCACTTTCTCAAGGGCCTAACTCTACCATTTCCTTTACTTTCGGGAAAGAAGATTTTAAGAAAATGCTACTGTGTGACCACAACTTATTCTTTAAAAAGAAATGTAATATATCATTCAAAGAAAGAAAATTACCAGGAGATAAATTTAGCCAGAATTCAGTTATTTAATTCATATTTGAGAGGTGACCTCACTTTGTAGCCAAATCAGGACTAGAAGTACCCTTCTAAACATGATGAAAAACTAATGTCTTCAAATGAGTGAGCCTTGTGGCCTGGACGGGTGCCAAGCATTTGGTTGGCTTCCATTTTCACTAGCTTCAATCGACAAGCTGGAAAAGGGCTAAATGGAAAGTGGCAGAGGAGTCTTTCCAGGAAACAAAACTGGTAAGGATGCATGAGGACTGATGCCTGGCTAAGGCAATGAATCAGTGTAGTGAATCCATACTAGCGTTGTAAATGGCTCAGTTGGAATACTTAGTAAACCAATAACATTTCACTAAAATAAACAAATGGCAAATGATTATTTAGCATGAGAGAATTTCTAAAGAAGAAAGTCATCTCATATCAGCACCTCATCTGTTTCTTTAGATTTGATTATTTTTATTGACTCCCTTCCATTAGTCATGTGATCTCACATATATCATCTTGTTACTTTTCATTGCAAATTTATGAAATGTATGTGATTGCTATTTCCATCTCATGGACAAGAAAAACCGAGTCAGAAAGAATCAAGGAATTTTGGCTAACATTGCATATCTAATATATTTATGACCGAAGATTCAAGTTCTCATCTGCCTTATTTTCAATCCAGGCTTTTCCCATTGCTCTATGAACTTCTGACTTTGAGAGTCACGTAATAATTAATGTATATTCACCTGTTGTATATAGTTACTTACAATAACAAACTACTCAAGAAAAATTGTATGAAGGAATATCTTTTCTCTGCCTTAAAAATGACAAAAGCCTTTTTTTTCCATTCCAAATTTAATCTCCTATGATTAATTGCCCATCATTTCTCTCAGAAACTTCTGCCTCTCAAGCTATAATTGACACTGATGTGTTGCTCCCTTTAACATGGAGATGATGGTAAAAGGATTACAAATTCTACTATAGGAGAAAGATATACTAAAAATTCCAGAATGTTTTGATCTAAATATGTTGAATTTGAAAAAGATCCAATTACTTAATATCTATATAAACTGAACTTATATAACCAGGTTTACTACCAATTTGGGCATGGTTGAATTAACATAAGTTAGATTTTTGTATGTGGGATGGGATATATTAAAAAAATGAAGGATAAACACATATATTTGGCAGGAATAAACATCTCAATTTTTCCCATAAAAAATGAGCAAGCTAAAAGGCCACACACTCTGAATGTATCAATTTGACTTTAGTTGTCAAAAGAACATTTCTTCATGTGTGTTTTTTGCTTCAGATAGACAAACACATGGTAGTTCACCGAGCTTAAATGAAAATCATAACATTTACATTTTCACATGCAGTTTGTAGTTCAAAAGGCCTCTATTTTGCAGGCAAATTATTGAGCAAAACTAAGAGATGCAGATTCAGTTAAGAACTTACTAACTTGATTCAATTCACCCAGTGGTGGTGTACTAAGCCCTCAGCAATTGCTAAATGCACAGCGAATGGAGCTCATGTGGCAGGTAATACAGCCATGAGCAGGCTCTAACCTGGCAATTCAATCACAAAGCAGATTAAACAAGTTCAAATAATATACTTACACTAAACTTCATTTGGATCACATCTAAATGCAAACTCTGACAACTTCACTGTTTAACATCTGATACTTGTGTTTCCCAAATAACCTTAATAGAGACTGTATTTTTCTTCTTTCCTTTTCTCCTTTAGCTCAAGAGCCCCCATCAGAATCATAGCTAACACATTAACAAATTCTGTAGAGAAAATTGCTGGTGGACCTCTTTCTTACCCATTGATCTGTAAACATAAAAAAATAAATTAAAAAAAAAACACTTGACAAGTTTCCAGTCTCCACAGAAATCTCACCTGCTTAGTTGGGCTCCATCCCTACAAAGCATCTTACATTTGGAAATGAAGCACATTTCACTACCTGCCATTCAAGAAAAATACTTATGTGGATTGATTTTTTGTGGAAATTGAATATTGAAAAAAATTTTAATATCTCTTCATTAACCTGTCTAGTACTCCAGTTTGTTATTTGTTGCTGACTTTTTTTCTAAGAAAATTTGAATATATAGTACAGTGTTAATTCTATTTTATTAGTAGAAGGGGGCATGGCTGAGACTCTTTGTTCATATTCATGAACATATGTGCATATATGCATATGTATTATGTACACAAATATAAGTGATTTTTTTTATAATAAGGATGACTAACAGTTTCTAACAAGTTAGAGATAGGGAAACTTACTGTTCTTTTTTTTTTCTTTTTCTTATCCTTAAAGTTTTTAAAGAGCTGTTTAGTTGTTCAATATAGAAGTAGTGTTTGTATTTCATAAGTTATGGAACATTCAGCTGACATAAATAACCTTGGCCTGTCGTCATGAGAGGCCTCTGTGAACAGAGTTTATTTACCTTGTCTTACAACAAGATAAATTGAGACCCAAGTTCAACTGTGTCAAAGCATAAAATGTGTATCTTTCCAAGTTTGGGCTTTCTTTTCCCTTTACTTTTCCATTTGAACCTAAACTCTGCCAGTACTAGTGCCAAAACCTTAGGCCGAGTCCCAGAAACTCGGTGGGCGATCTGCTCCAGTAGTCTGCTGAAAATTACCTACATCAGGTAATTATAAATTTTTTTCCTTACCTCTCATCATGAGAGAGGCAGAGAAGCATTAAAAAATGTTTTGGGGTGCCTGGGTAGCTCAGTCGGTTGAGCCTCCAACTCTTGGTTTTGTCTTGGGTCATGACCCCAGGATCGTGGGAAGGAGCCCCCAGTCAGGCTTCACACTGGGTGTAAACCTTCTTGGGATTCTCTCTCTCTCTTTATCCTTCTGCCTGGCTTGTGCATGCATGCTCTCTCTCTCTCTCTCTAAAACAAAAACAATAACAAAAATAGGTTTTGAAAAAAGAAATCACTACAAAATTCAAGTCAGTATACATACCACTGTATTAAGAAGAATAGTGCAGGAAAAAATATTTATAATATTCACATTAATATTATACATTAATTAATTAATAATAATTAATGTACAACCCAAAGCCAAACCTCTACTGTGAAGGAAAAAAAAGTCACCACGTCTTAAACCCTATTATCAGTAATATTGTCTTCACGTATGATAGACACGATATTTCAATATGTCATGGACATTTAACTACAAACACAGGAGACATGTCATGACTTTTTCTGAACAATAGCTCTCAAATTTCAATGAAATAGTGAACATTTAAACGTTCTAACTATGTAGAAGTTGTGCTTGGAATTCAAATAGTAAGATAATAAAAAATTAATTAGATAATTGTGCTACCCCAATCCCATTACACAAGTCTCCCAGTCTAGCTCAAAATGCAATAGACAATATCATCTTTTAAGGGCTATCACTCCATTGACAAACTGCAGTAAATTGGAGGCAGGGATATGACAAACCCAAGGAAAGAAAATTCCAATATGATGAATTTAGGATAAGCTGTGGCAGTATGAGAAGTTTTAAGTCCCTGTTAATCACATAAGAGATAACATTTCATAACACTTTTTCTAATTGGGATGATAATGTTAACAAATCACACTATTTCCATTTCTAAAAGAGTCTTTCTCGAAAAGATTAGCCTTTTCACTTTCATGAAACAAAGGGAAAATTTTATCTAATATTTTATTTGAAAGGCAAAATTTTACCACATTAAAAAAGACAAAAACTCTAATAAACTGCTTCTTTTTGTATCCATTAAAACAGGAGGCAATTATTTCAGACCTATTTCTTAAGCCTTTCAAAACCTCTTTTCTTATGGGGGTGGGGCGTAATTCTATTATTTGGGGAGAAGGGAAAATGTTTGATGAAGGGCTGGCCAGAAACTGTCATAATCTAGTAAAGTCCTATGAATTAACTTATTTGATAGTCACAAAATAGCTATTATTTTTAACTTGGGCTTACAGATGTAGAAAGTAACCTGCCCAAGGTTGATTACCTAGTAAGGGGGAAGTCTAATACAGGTGATCTGGTCACTGAACGCATGTTTCTCACAAGCTTTGTAATTTATTTACTTATTAATTCTTCTCTGTTCCATTAACCCCCCTGGTGTTGCATTTACCTTTTTGGACTTCATTACAAATTTTCATTTCTAAATTCCTATGAGATCTGTTGCTTGAAATGTGCCTTTTTCACTTAGTCTTTAAACCCATCTATTCTTAGAAATGTTCTTGGCCTCTCTCCCCCAGCTATTGGTATGGTAGCTCTTCAAGGGCTTTGTGGGATGCGAATGGCTTGTTACAGTTGGCTAAATGATACCATTCAGAAAAGCAGAAATGGTACAGCACTTAAAGGCAGCAAAGATATGTCTTCATTTTCCCATCTTCCATAATAAACCATCCTCATTCTGCATGAGGATTCCTTCTTAATTAAGAAAATGAAATGAACCCCCATAATATAGTAATAGTATTTGATGCAAAATAACAAGATGCTTAGAATGCAGAAATGCTTTAACATAAATTTGTATCTAGGGGCGCCTGGGTGGCTCAGTCAGTTAAGCATCTGACTTCAGCTTGGGTCATGAACTCAATTCCTGAGTTCAAGCCTGCATTGGGCTCTGTGCTGACTGCTCAGAGCCTGGAGCCTGCTTCGGATTCTGTGTCTCCCTCTCCCTCTGCCCCTCTCCTGCTCGTTCTCTCTCTCTCTCTCTCTCTCTCTCTCTCTCTCTCTCTCTCTCTCAGAAACAGATAAACTTTAAAAAAATATGAATTTATATCTCATTATGTAACATATGGAAGAAACCGGTAATATAGGCATGGAATATACATTGTACAAAATACATTGTGTGCTCTTGGGACTTTGCAACAATTTTCAGCACTTCTTTATAGGGTGCTTCAGCCCAGGGATTGGAGACAGCTGATGTAGAGGATTGTCACTCCATCTCTTGTCTCGGCTTGACATTTCATATAACAGCGACAATGATGTTAAAGTTGTTTCCTCTATTTTCCCCAAGATTTCTTTCCTGATTTACTTTTGGAAGAAACTGTTACTTTTTCCCTTACAAGAGCATCTCCTGATTTATATTAGTTTTTGAATTCTACCTTTAACTTTACCTGCATTTGATCACTGTAGTTGTGAAAACATCAATACTTTTTGAAATCCAAGCATATTTTTTTAATTAGGTCAGTTTTCTTAACAGTTAAAAAAGAATATGTTTCCAAATAGCATATCTCCAAAACTCTTTTGACAGACATGCTTTAAATTATATACATAGGCATGCCAGGGTGGCTCGGTCAGTCAAGCGTTAAGACTTCCGTTCAGGGCATGCTCTTGTGGTTTGTGAGTTCGAGCCCCGTCAGCACAGAGCCGCTGGCTTCAGATCTTCTGTGTCTGACTCTCTCTGCCCCTCCCCCACTTCCTCAACTCTCTGTCTCTCAAAAATAAATAAACCTTTAAAAAAATAAATTATATAGAGTGGAAGAGAGCCAAAGCATAAGAGACTCTTAAAAACTGAGAACTGAGGGTTGATGGGGGTGGGAGGGAGGGGAGGCCACCTTTTGGGATGAGTACTGGGTGTTGTATGGAAACCAATTTGACAATAAACTTCATATATTGAAAAAATTTAAATAAATAAATAAACAAATAAATAAATAAATAAATAAATAAATTATAGGGGTGCCTGGTGGCTCAGTCAGTTAAGCATCGGACTTTGGCTCAGGTCATGATCTCTTGGTTCATGGGTTCAGGCTGTGCACTGACTGATGAGTCTGCTTGGAACTCTCCCCCTCACCCTCTCTCTGCCCCTCCCCCACTTGCACTTTCTCTCTCTCTTAAAATAAATAAACTTTTAAAAAATATTTAAAAAACAAATAAATTTATAAAATAAATTATATACATATGTTGATTTTGCAAATGAAGGCAGGATTTAACTGTGATATAGATATAACTAGAACTCCAGTATGCTAGATTAATGACCATAGAATAGGCATTCCTAAAGTCGGCTGCTAGGGGATGCCTGGCTGACTTAGTTGGTAGAGCATCTCCCGGTTATGAGTTCAAGCCCTTTAAGTAGAGATTACTTAAAAATTAAAAAAAATAATAATGTTTATTTATTGTTGAGAGAGAGACAGAGTGCAAACAGGGGAGGGGCAGAGAGAAGGGAAGACACAGATCCAAAGCAGGCTCTAGGCTTTCAACTGTCAGCACAGAGCCCGACACAGGGCTGGAACTCATGAGCTATGAGATCACGACCTGAGTCAAAGTCTGACACTTAACTGACTGAGCCACCCAGATGCCCCCTCCAATTTTTTTAACTAAAAAAAATAAAGTAAAATGGACAGATAGGGAGTGAGAATATAGAGTCTCACGTGCCACCGAATTCCAACTCTTTGAAAGGAAACTTAAGCCTCTACCAGGGTCAAAGTATACTATTTTTTCATGGCGTTTTGGTTAGAAGTTCTTAGAGAATATGAAGTGGCAATAAGTCTTAAATATTTAAACTGAAGCTCACTTCACAGAATCTGAAAGAGAGGAATAGGGATTTACAAATTCAATTTAGTCAATGTGATGGAAAACATGCAGAACAGACATTTTCCGGGTAGATGAAACATGGAAATATATTGTACCATCTTCATGCCACTTTGTAGCTTGTGTCTCAATATCTCAAAGTATAAGGCCATTGTTATTTTTCAATAATATAAAATCAATTTCTCTGTAGATTGAATAACACTTTCACACAAGCACACAAATACGTTGCCATTAGCATAATTTTTTGTTCTTGTTTTAAGCATGTCATGGGAAGTGTGGACCGTTCTCTAAATTGTATGGAAATGACATTGCAGTGACTGCTATTATCTGTTTAATCTTTAGATTGTGTTTTTAGTATGTCCGTAGGCAACATTACAAAGAATGGCTGGTAAGCAAGTTCACATGTAACATGAATAGTGACATTCCTTGACAATTAATAATCTTGTCTATCCAGCCCCTTGCCCCACTGCCACCAGCCCCAAGCAGGACACATAATGACTCTCTGTATTGATTTCTATTGAGTCACACGTGCTTTACCACTTTGAAAGCTGTTTAAATGAATGATTCGTCTGAGAATATGGGCAAATGTTTAGAAAAGTTAATACGTGAAAACAAAACATTTTTATTTTTGAAATCCCATTGCTAAGAAAAATTTCATATCAAACAATGCAAAATGCATGAACATCATGTTGAACCTGAGTGAAAAGTAATAAGTGAGTTCACCTTATGGTATTGCTGAAAACCAAAGTAGAACAAATAATTAAATCAGAGTATAAATCCGGTGTCCACTTTAATAATATATGATTCACTTTTGCTATTCAACATTTGCTACTGAACAACACAATTTCTTTTCCAGACTTTGCTTTATAGTTTTATGACTTTATTTGCTATTCATACTGGTAATGGCATCCCTATGTAAATGCTTTCAGGCAAATTGAAACTGAAGCCAAATACCAGAAGGGAGAGTAAGCAGTGCATGAGGTAACAAGGGTTAGCTATCCCAGCTAATCTCATACAAGGAAGCTCTGAGTAGTTCAACAAGCTTGGCGACTCACTACGTAGATATTAATATCTACCAATACCCCACCAATTTCAAGATCACCGTCTATTATGCATTGCATTATAACAAACTTCTTCAATGAAAGCTTTACTGAGAGGAAAGTTTTTCAATACAGAGTAATAGTGAACATTTGTTATGATTTCTGAATATTCTAATTGATCTTGTGGGAGGGTGGATGGCCAATGTTGTTGTTGTTTTATGTAATGTCTAAAAAGGTTATTAATAAATTGTAGATAATTAAGGCATTTTCATTATATGCGAATGTAAATAGGATAATTATTTTATGGAAAGCTATACTAAGGCTTAGGCCAGTGCAAGAAAAGAATTCTGTCATGGATTATAAGATATTCCTTGAGAACATTTATAAATAGAAATAGGTCTCACTAAAGCAAGCTCTGATACCTTAAGTCAAGACAACTCATTTCATAAATTTTTTAATTCATTATTAACCTTCTAATAAGGGGAAAGGTATAACATAACTAGATTTCAGCTAAACATTTTATATCTTCTGCTTTGCTTTTTTTTTTTTTAATGTTTATTTATTTTTGAGACAGAGAGAGACAGAGCACGAACGGGGGAGGGTCAGAGAGAGGGAGACACAGACTCTGAAACAGGCTCCAGGCTCTGAGCTGTCAGCACAGAGTCCGAGGCGGGGCTCGAACTCACAGACCGCGAGATCATGACCTGAGCCGAAGTCAGCCGCTTAACCGACTGAGCCACCCAGGTGCCCCTCTTCTGCTTTGCTTTAACTGCAGTTAAATTGATTTGTATCTCGTATGCTTTATTTTGATGTAAAGCATTCGATAGCCACATAGAACTAGAATCAATTTTAGTATCTTTCTGAAAATAATACTTATCAATATAAGAAAATAACCTGTGAATTTCAGATAATAATAATATATCCTCATCAGAAAATATATATGTAATATGAATGTGCTTAATTAACAAAAATCAGTTTATATTTCAAAGTTATCTCCACAGATTTTGGGTAATATTCTAAAATGTATGAATTGCTGTGCATTCATTCAAAGTTCAAGATTCCAAACATCGGTATTCTTCTGTGTATGAACTTTTGAGTTTGAATTATATATGGACCTGAAAATATTCTTGGTGATCTCTATGGTTATGTTTTCAACAATGTTAAAAATTTATGACTGAAGTGACTGAAAATTCAAACCTAAGTAAAGCAAGTAATCTAGCTCAAGATAGTGAGAGTATACGTTCAATACTATGATTCAGGTTACATTTTACATTAGAAGTCTACTTTTGTTGAGTAGCAACTAATTGCAATATATTGAAGGTTACTTTATACATCAGTCTTATGATCTCGGAATAAAAATACTAATCCTATGTGAGACAAAGCACTCATTTTTACTTTTCCTGTCAAAATACATATTGACATCTTTTTATTTGAAAGAAAGAATATCACAAGTGCTCTTAATGACCTGAGATTTACAGGAATGCATTGGAGCGTCTTTTAACAATGAATAAATGCTATAGATTCTTCTAAATAGCTGAGTTTAGCTCTCTGTTGCCAGGTGAAACTATACTGCTCACAAAATCAAAATGAATAACCAGAGAAATCAATACTCCTTGGATTTAAAAAAAAATGAAAATAACATTATAGAGGATATTTTGGGGGTTCTGAAAAACTGAGTTGTCTATGCCTGAGAAAAATAAAATAGGTAACCAGATGCTTGACTAGTTTTGAGAAGAGAAACTGCTGCATTATGTAATCAATGGTGGAAATAAAGTATGTTATCACCCTGCTGTGTGTGTGAGGTTCCACAAACAAATATACCAAATATGCATTCACAGTTTTTAAAGGAAATTAGCCAAGCAAAGGCTTCCAAGGATATTTCAGGATTCTGAGGGTTCTGTTCAGTTTCTGTTTCTGTTTTGTTCTTCACTGTGCTGGAAAAGTAAACTTCCTCCACTTACTTTTTGTGTATGCAAACACACACACACACACACACACACACACACACACACTTACACTTTAAGGTCTTCATTGCCTCATGTATTTTGTATTATCTTTCTGATATTCTCTTTTATTCATGAAAACTCTCAGCATAGCATTTTAAGGAGATTCCTGTCATTGAGGCTTGGACACTTTCATAAGGTCAAGCACTAATTAGGAATCAGCTATACTCATGGACAATTGAAGAACTTCCTGCTCCAAACTTTATGTGGAAGCCCAGTAAAAAATTTCTCTCTGCTGAGTTGCTCCCTAAGGTTATAAAGGGTGTAAACCTGGCAATATCTGGAGATGTGCTAGAAGGGCACACATCTGGTCCCAAACACCAAGGAATAATTTGATTCATGAGAAGGTGGTGAAGCTAAATGGGGGATGTTTTTCCATTGCTAGTTTCAGCTGCCTTCCAGCTTTCAGAATGGCTCAGTGTGATGCAGATGAAGTTCAATCTCAAGGGCTTTCCATGGTTGGTGGTGGCTAAACCACATTGCAACCAGAAGATAGAAATAGCACTCCCTTTTTCCCCTTAACCTACTGAAGCCTTCCTAAATCTATAAAAACAACTAAAGACTGTATGTTGAGAGCTTCAGCTACTGTATGGTGGTAAGAGCCTGCTGGATAGAAGGAAGCTGGAATATCAACCTTTCTTGCTAGGAGATTCAAAACAGAATACCACCGATCACATTGCTGTAATAGCGTAAATAACAGAAAAAAATTGTTCAGTGTAAAGGGAAAACAAAATGCCTACTCTTCCAATATTTATATGACTTGAACTAAGCATTTTTAGAAATGGATTTAATATTGTCATTTAAGTACTTCCTTTTTTGTAGATATATTGGATATAATTCACATATCATACAATTCATCCATTTAAAGGGTACAATTCAATGTTTTTTACTATATTAACAGGAATGTCAAAAATCATTCCAATTTTATATCATTTTCATCACACCAAAAAGAAAGCCTCCATTTCTACCTTCTATCCACTCCTCCTACTCCCCAGCACTAGGTAACAAATAATCCTCTCTTTCTCTCTGTCTCTCTGCCTCATATTAGATAGATATATATCATATGGTAAACATAGATATTTGCCTACTCTAAGACATTATGTATATGTCTTAATATGTCATCCTTTGTGACTGTATTCTTTCACTTAGCCTAATTTTTCAAGAGTCATCCACATGCTATAGCACATATCACTATTTTTTTCTTTTATTGCCTAATAATATTCCATTGTATAAATATGTCACATTTTTTAATCTAGTCACCTAGTCACCAATTGATGGACATTTGGGTTGTCTCCACATTTTTGGTTATTATGAATAATGCTGCTATGAACATTTATGTATAAAGTGGAAATGCTGAATCAAACAGCATCTCTATGTTTAGTCTTGAGGAACTGCCAGTCTGTTTTCCAAAGTGGCTGCACCATTTCACATTTCTGCTGGCAGTGTATGAGGGTTCCCATTTCTTCACATCCGCAACAACACTTCTTATTTTACCCATCCTAGTAGGTGTGAGGTGGTATCTCATCAGGGTTTTGATTTGCATTTCTCTGATGACTATGATATTGAACATCTTTTCATGTGCTTTTTGGCAATTTGTATAGATTCCTTGACAAATATCTGTTCATATCTTCTGCCTATTTTATAATTGGGTGGTTTCACTTTTTACTAATGACATAATATTTATTATTCCTTTATATTTTACATATAAGTTCTCTATCAGATTTATAATTTGTGAAAATTTTCTCCCATTCTGTGGGTGTTTCCACTTTCTTGATGATATCCTTTGAAGTATAAAAGTTTTTAATTTTGATGAAGTCCAATAATAGATCT
The DNA here is from genome assembly GCF_023721935.1 of Panthera uncia. Taxonomy (NCBI): domain Eukaryota; kingdom Metazoa; phylum Chordata; class Mammalia; order Carnivora; family Felidae; genus Panthera; species Panthera uncia. Next base: position 29,633,413 of record NC_064810.1, read on the forward strand.
ATTTCTTATTGTTGTTGCTTTCTGTTTTGGTGTCATTTTTTTTTTTTTTAATTATCACTAAATCCAAGATCACTAAAATTTACCCCTGTCTTTTTTTTTCAAAGTTTTAGCTTTTATGTTAAGGTCTTTGATTTATTTTGAGTTAGTTTTTGTATGTGATATGAAGTAGATATCCAAATTTGTCCTTTTGCATGTGGATATCCAGTTGTTCTAGCATTATTTGTTGAAAATAGTGACACTTTTCCAATTAAGTAATATTGTACCATTATTGAAAATCAATTGGCTGTGGATGTGAGGGTTTCTGTGAACTCACAAATATGTTCCATTGATCTACATGTTCATCTTTATGCCAATACTACATTGTCTTATTCTATTGCTATTATTTCTGTCATTATTTTCCCCAGTTTTACTAAGAAATAATTAATCTATAACATCGTAAGCTTAAGGTGTACAACGTGATGATTTGTTACATGTATACATTGCTAAATGATTACCCAATAATGGTAGTTAACACATCCATCAGCTCATAAGTACAATTTTGTGTGTTTATGGTGAGAACATTTAAGTTCTACTCTCTTAGCAAATTTGAGTATATAACACAGTATTGTTAACTATGGTCACCATGCTGGATGTTAGCACCCAGCTAACTAAAATGACTAGAACTTAGTCATTTTATAACTGGAAATTTGTACCCTTAAATTAACATCTCCCCATTTCCCTCACCCCATAGCCCCTGGTATTCATCATTCTAGTCTCTGTTTCTGTGAGTTTGACTTTGTGGATCTTACATATGTATATGACAACATACAGTAAATGTCTTTCTCTGTCTGACTTATTTCACTTATTATGATGCCCTCAAGCCACATCCATGTTGCCAATAGAATTTTCTTCTTTCTTGTGCCTAAATAATATTCTGTTAATATATACACCACATTTTCTCTTTTCCCTCTATATTTAGTGAGATGTAATTGACATATAATATTGTGTAAGTTTAAAGTGTTCAGTATGATAATTTGATGCACATATACCATATTCTCTTTATCCATTCATTCACTGATGGACACTTAGGGTTGTTTTTATGTATTGACTATTGTGAATAACACTGCAGTGAAGAGTGTAGATATCTCTTTAAGATAGTGATTTCATTTCCTTCATATATTTAACCAAAACTGGGGTTGCTGGATCATATCGTAGCTATATTTTTAATTCTTTGAGGAAACTCCATAGTATTTTCCCCACTCGTTGCATCAATTTGCAATCCCACCAACAGTGTACAGGGTTTCCTTTCTCTACATCCTTTCCAACATTTTGCTATCTCTTGTTCTTTTGATAATAGCCATTCTAACATATATGAAGTGATATCTCATTGTGGTTGTGATTTGCATTTCCCTGATGATTAGTGATGTTGAGCACGTTTTCATGTACCTTTTGGCTATCTGTACATCTTCTCTGAAAAAAGTCTATTCATCTTCTATGCCCATTTTTAATCCTATTATTTGTTTGTTTGCTTTGGCTATTGAGTTGCTTGAGTTTCTTATGTATTTTGGATATTAACCCCTTATTTCATGTATGGTTTGAAATATAAATTTCACCATTTCATAGATTGCCTCTTCATTCCGTTGATTGTTTCTTTTTCTGTGAAGAAGTACACTATCTTGATTAGTGTTGCTTTGTAATAAGTTTTGTAATTGGCAAGTGTGAGTCCTTCAACTTTGTTCTTTTTTATCAAGAATGTGTTAGCTATTCTGGGTCCCTTGATTTTTCATATGAATTTTTTCATATGAATTTTTTGCTGAAGTATACTTTTATTGCATGAATATATATCATGAAACAAACTGTGAGGGAGGCTTATATTTTGTAAATTTATACCTATTTATTTTGTAATTGCATATGAATAATATCAAATATAATTTTAGATATAATTGTTACATGCAACATTAAAATATATCAGAAATTATATTGAAAGTGATGTTTCATATTTGGATCATCAGTGAATGAATCTCTCTCTATATATATATATCTTTTTCCATTTCACCATGGTTCATTATGAAAATCTCTAAAAATAAATTCCCATTACAATTCTTCTTTTTTTTAATTTTTGTAAAATATTTATATATTTTTGAGACACAGAGAGAGACAGAGCATGAGCAAGGGAGGGGCAGAGAGGGAGAGACACACACACAGAATCCAAAGCAGGCTCCAGGATCCAAGATGTCAGCACAGAGCCCAACGCGGAGCTCGAACTCACAAACTGCAAGATCATGACCTGAGCTGAAGTCGGATGTTTAACCAACTGAGCCACCCGGGTGCCCTACCGTTACAATTCCTCTTATTTATTTGACTTAAAAAGTCATACCCAAGTAGTAGAATATCCAGTTTTGGTAACTGCTAAGTAATTAAAGACAATTTAGCATTGCTTTTATCTCAATTCAGTATTTAACATATTCAATATTTAGAAAAGAGGTCACTAGGTCAACAATTTTCAAATTTTCTTAAGGATTTGAAAAGCATATGCTTCATTTTGTAGATGATACATAATTTAGTGAATACATTTATCTAAACCAAATAAAGATATATTAATAAGATTCATTCACGAATTCAATTGATAATGTCCATATTGATCGTTTTAATTCCTTTTCTTCACCAAATATTAGAGTCTGACCTTATGTGCGATGAAATATCAGAAGTATGTACTTGAGGAATACTGATTGGTTAAACACGTAGATTTGATCAGATTTCATTCAAAGATTTAAAAAATATGTTTATTAAGGACCTATTATGTAGTAGACAACAGAGAAAGTCACTTCACATTCATGATCATATTTATTTCACTGTGTCCAGATAATATTAGCATGTCTTCACTTTATTTTTTTTAAATGAGGAAATCAAATTCCTACAAGTTTAAGTCACTTGACCAAAATCAGCTAAAAACTGATAGAGTGAAGAATCATATTCAGGTTATAAGACTTCAAAACTGTTTTGAAACTTACCATTCCGTCTCTCTCTTCTTTAAATTCTTTTCTCTTGAACTACTTGAAGGGAATTTGCACCAGATATTTTGGTTCCCTGCTTATTGCAGCTCCGCCTTCTTCTAAGACTCACTATGGCAGATCACATCATTTAAAAACAGCAAGTTTTGGGAACTCCTGGTGGCTCAGTCATTTGGGTGTCTAACTTCAGCTCAGGTCATGGTATCATGATTGTGGGTTTGAAGCCACCATAGAACTCTATGCTGAGAGCTCAGAGCCTGAGGCCTGCTTTGGATTCTGTATCTCTGATCTGTCTCTCTCTTTCTCCATCTCTCTCAAAAATAAACATTAAAAAAAAAAAAACAGAGAGTTTAAGAGAGGGTAGAAAAAAATATAAAAGAAGCAAAACCAGAACCATGGCTTCTGCTAAGCCTACAGTTCTCCAAGGGCTCACCCATAAGATATTCGTATTCTATTAGGCTATGATGGTGGTTTGGCACCAGGGAAGATAGAAGCTTTTACTGTAATCCAGACGGGGTTTGGACCCTTTTTCTTTAAGTTAACCATTCTTCTGGAAAATGTTTAAAAAATGCATGAAAAGGTTGTGGGAAGGGTAGACCTAACAGCAAGAATGACATGAATGACATGTTTCATAAAACATGAAAAGAAGTATAAATTCTGATTCATATAGGAATAGGTTGTATTAGGATCAGGGTGGTATAGGAAGAATAAAAAAAGAAAATTGAGGGAGTGGAGTAGTGAAGTAGTAGAATAAAGGACAAAAGGAGGTATAATTAGAAAAACTATTTTATACTACTCTAATACAAAATTTATTAAACATAATTACATCTATTCTTTCATTTCTAATTTGTTCAATTTTACACAAAAATACATATGTATATGTCAAAAACATTTACTGTAATAACAGGTAAATATACATGTATAATGTATCTTCAAACCAAAACAGTACATTCAGAATTATTACTTAATATAAAATTGATGTGAGTTAAATAATAATATAATTATTACTCAATATGGAATGATGTGAGTAGTCTTCATTTATGTTGAAACGTACCTTTCTACTTCTTTTATTTCTTTCCTCTTTTGTTCAAGTTTAGGCTCGTTCAAAAATCTTAGTAAAATGAATTTATTGGGCTCAGCATTTTCAATTTTAGATGTCTAATTAATAGTTATAATCAATCTTAACATTATTAAACATTGGAAAGTATCTAAGATATGTATGTGTAATACTGAAAAACTTTTATAAATATCTGTTTTTGGAAAACAGTGGCTAGGAAAATTGTCAAGTGAATAACCTATATTTGCATAGAAGTTGCAGCAATTCATTTCTGTCTAGGGGGACAAAATCAACTTGATAATTATTGCTTATAATAGCTAATGACCTTCAGAAATTTTTCCATTGCATACTCAACTTTAACTCAACAGGTGGGATATAACTCAAGCAACAATGAAGGCACAGAGTAGAACACTTGACTATATATAGTTTCAACAATAACATATGCAATGCCAGTACTTCCTGAGGATTAATGATCAACTGGAAGTGCCTGTGGTCCTAGGGCCATTAACTCCATGTGGCCATTAATTCTGTTGGAAATATCTTACAAGGACATTTGTAACAATTACTTCCCTTCTCTTAATACAATTTTTGGACAGGACTTTTTTAATCTTCATTTTTTAAAGATGTTCTTTTATTACACACTGACTACAAAAAAAAATGACTTCGTAAGCATTTGAAATAGATTCAGATTATGATATTTCATCTGTTCTGTATACTTGCATTGTTTTCTTATACCACCACAATGGCAAAGATGTATTATATCCTCATTAATAAACGGTGTTGAGTAATTTAAAGTCAAAGCACCTATTTTTTTCCTCCCCTCACCTCCCAAAGCACCTATTTAAATAATTTGCTATATAGTGCTCATTGACCAATGATAAAACTTACAACAGTCCAAGTTGCAAAATGTAGAGTGTTTATCTGCAGGGCTATTTGCTCAGATTAAAATTCTGAGCAGTTGCCACTGCTTGAAAGATTTATGTTACTGCTTTCAAGATGCAGGCCAAATTTATGGTGAAGTTCCGGTACCTAGGTTGATGTGGGTTCTATAAGGAATGATTTCTTCATAAAATGTATTTTTAATCATTTAAAAACAGAAAATAGTGTCTTAATTTCCTGTAACCCATCACCATAATGACAATAAAAGTACTAATATTCTACTATGGATTAATTTTCTTAATTCTCATAGACAAAAATATTTTAGTTATTATTAAAATAACATAAAAATATTAGCAATTCTTTAAAAAGACATGCTATAACATTATAAAATCAATATGTACATGTATGAAAATACTAATCATCACCTACAAAAATACAATGTTAAAAAGTGTATAATTGCTCTTGGTTATGCTATTTGCATCATTCAGTGTGTTATTCACAATTTGTATATTAGGTATGTATAGACCATTAACCTCCACCTTTAATTGATATATATTATTGAAACCGACAGAAAATATAATAAGAGAACTCCTAGCTGGAACAAGATGCAACAAGCAACTGAAAAGAACATGCTAAATTAAGGCAGAATGAATCCCCCTCTGACTAAAATGAACACGATGTTATAAAAAACTGATGTCACGTCTTATTGACAATAAAAATGCCAAAAGCGTGCATGTAAGACTAGGGCTAACCTAATTGGAGGATGTGGGACGTTTGAACTACAGTAATAGAAGCAGGCACTAATCTCTGTCATGATACGCCATGTCACCACTACTTGAAATTCCATTGGGCAATATTAATTCAAACAGAGGTCTGAGCTACTAATAAATGAGGCAAATTGAGTCAATTACTAATTTCATGCTTTTATGATTTGGGGTTTAGCTAGATAATATCTGCAATTTAATACACTGCCCTCTAGAGATCTTGACCATTTACAAAGACCATGCTTTTACAGACGCATTTGCACTATTCATTTTAAGCTCCACACTGCCATGGGGAAAGTGGGGGAGGGGATGATGTTATTTTCTTTCTTAATGCTGTAGTCTATGTGTGACTTCCCTTTGATTGAAATCTTCATCAGGGTTTATAGCTGAATTTCTTGCCTTCTAGCAGTATTTACTTGCCCCTATTTGTCTTTGGGGAAAAGTAGTCACAAAATATAAGGCAAAAGTTATGTATTAATATATTTTACTGGGACATTGCAAGGGAATTTATACCATCAAGAACTCATGCACTTTTTGAAACTTAGCTTGATCTTTCACTTTCTTAAAAAGCCAAGTATATTTGGGGCGCCTGGGTGGCGCAGTCGGTTAAGCGTCCGACTTCAGCCAGGTCACGATCTCGCGGTCCGTGAGTTCGAGCCCCGCGTCAGGCTCTGGGCTGATGGCTCGGAGCCTGGAGCCTGTTTCCGATTCTGTGTCTCCCTCTCTCTCTGCCCCTCCCCCGTTCATGCTCTGTCTCTCTCTGTCCCAAAAATAAAAAAATAAAAAAAAAATGTTGAAAAAGCCAAGTATATTTTATGTTCAAATCAATAATTCTACATTTTTCCCTTCTACACCCCACCCTCAAAATGATACAGTAGTTCCTACATATTCTTTATTACCAGTGCTGATTACCAAGTTAATTTGTGCATAAACAGGTATCCCCCTGGGAGTAGTTTAAATTAAAATTACCCAAAATATGCATTTCATTTAGCTTACAAGATTTTTTTTTTTTGCATGACAACCATTTAATGAATTAAAAGTATATTTATTAATATTTAAAAGGTTTAATTCTGTCACGAATAGAATATTAAGAATTAAAAACAAAGCAGTATTAAAATAACGTATAAAGATAATTTTTCAGCATATATGTTTTTATTTTTGAAAATTATACTTTTTTTACATTAAAATGCATGTACATAAGCTATACTTTATTTGGTTGAAAGGTAATTACAAGACAAACTAAAATTTTATTCAACCTATTTACTGATATGGTCATTACAGAATTGCTCTTCTTATTTCCTGTTAGAAAATCAGACTTTTGTAATAATCCTATGAAGTACTCATTTGTACCATCTCTAAAGGTAGGGTTGTAAATTTGTTTTTCCCAGTTTCATCAAGGACCAAATACAACTATAGTTTAAATCAAGTATTTCCATCTGTGGTTAACCTGATTAGGAAGAGGTCAGGAGGGGAATGGATGGTTGCCAAAAATCCTCTTTGGCCACATCCCCACCACCAAAGTGAAGTAGTAAATTGAGAATTGAGTCAATTATGTGAATAAGTCAGTCTAAAAAGCACTTTCCACAGAACCCTATCAATAATTTACCTAAGTTGTGTTGTGGGCGTTTGGGCCATGGTCAAGGTCAGAAATCTAGAATATTCTTATTTCCTTCCGCTTCCTTCCTTCTTTCCTTTTTTCCCCTCCCCCCTTCCTTCCTTCCTCCCTCCTTTCCTTCCTTCCTCCCTCCCTCCCTTCCTTCCTTCCTCCCTCCCTCCCTTCCTTCCTTCCTCCCTCCCTCTCTTCCTTCCTTCCTCCCTCCCTCCCTCCCTCACTTCCTTCCTTCCTTCCTTCCTTCTTTCCTTCCTTCCTTCCCTCCTTCTTTCCTTCCTGCTTTTCTTTTGAGTTATCTTGTTAAGTCTCTTTATTTTCCATTTCACTCCTCTGATGTAGGCTTTTCTTTCAACACCCTGTTATTTCCCACTGAGGTAAATGCCTTTGTTGCATAGAACTGAGACCTGCATGCCTCTGATTCTTTGTTCTGACAACAAAGCCTAAAACAACTTTCTTTCTGAAAGGCAGTTTGTGCTCTGAGATCAAGAAGTGGATAGATACTAGCCCCACACTACATGTAAGTAGATTTGGTTATCTCCAGTCCTGCCCGTTCTGAGGTTATGATATGCCCCGATTCGAGAGACCCCCCCGAAAACAAACCACCAGAGTCCAGAGTCAAAGCCAAGCGGCAAGGGTCGTTTATTGCAGGTTTGAACCCGGTCCTCCGCGCACTCGTTGCCGGTGATGCTAACAGGCCCCGAGCAAGGATCTTACAGCTTCTTTTATAGACAGGCACAAACAAGTTAGGGATTTTTTTGAGGTTACAGAGCTGTTATAGGTTGACATTTAAATTTGAATGCTCAGCAGAACTTGATTGGTTCCCGCCTTTATTTCAATTTTAAGGAGATAATAAATATGAAGAGAGAGGACTAACGTCTCTTCCATGAATCCTGAATTATGACATAATATTTTATGCCAAATACATTAATTTTCTAAATAGCACAGTGGGGAAATTTGGAGTTTCTCCGTAGAGATACTTTAATAACAAAATATCTCTGTAGAGATACTTTAATAACAAAAAAAGGAAAATCATTTAATGTGAAATTGCTAAAATAGTAAAATAAGTTGCAGAGAGTAGATAATAATAGATAATATTTATTGAGGACTTATACAAACTGGTCATATTTTAAGAGCTTTACAACAGATATTATTATATCCATTTTATGAATTAGGAAACTGAGGCACAGAAAAGTTATGTAAACTGACCAATGAAATAGAGTAGCTTTTGAATCTGTACAGGCTGATCCCACACTATACAAATACTCTAGTGAGTATAAGCAACATATAACATGACGAGACTAAAAAACACAATTTCTGTTACCAATTATTGTCATAGTAAATAGTTTGGGAGGGATTTTGTTTTAAAATCGATCTATATTTTAAGGAACATTTGGGCTGAAATGTGTGTTATTAACATGCCACTATTTTTAAGGTAACATTTGAAAAAAAAGTAATAGAAAATTGAGTATTATGCTATTAAAATAATATTTCATTTAAATTTTTTTAAATGTTTCTTTATTTTGAGAGAGAGAGAGAGAGAGAGAGAGAGAGAGACCCAAGCAGGCTCCACACTCAGTGTGGTGCCCAACAAGGGGCTTGATACCACAGCGGTGAGATCATGACCCAAGCAAAAATCAAGAGTCAGACGCTTAACTGACTGAACCACTCAGGCTCCCCTTTAATTCAATTTTTTTAATGTTTAGTTATTTTTGAGACAGAGACAGAATATGAGCAGAGGAGGGGCAGAGACAGAGGGAGACACAGAATCCAAAGCAGGCTCCAGCCTACGAGTTGGCAGCAGAGAACCCAACACTGGGCTTGAATTCAGGAACCAGGAGATCATGACCTGAACTGAAGTCAAATGCTTAGCCAACTGAGCTACCCAGGCACCCCAATTTAGATTAGTCCTTGTTTGGAAATGTTTCCTCTTATAGGCTCCAATTTTTCACCTAGCTGCAATCCCAGTATCTCAATAAGACTCAGCATTTAGTGCTAGAACAGTGATATGACAGTGTGGAGAGAAGTTTGGCAGGATATTTGGGACAAAACATTTGAGGTAGTTATAATGATAGATGAAATACAATTTTCTGACATGGTGTATGTGTGTGCTTGTGTACACACACATAGGCACATGGGCATGTGTGAACAAGGAAATGATTGTGCTTCTTTTACACCTAAAAGACTTATTCATCTTTCTTCCTCCTGAATCCTATTATTATCATTAAACCTCTGGATTTAAAGTAATGGATGGTTTAAATTTATAATTTTTTTTTTTTATCTTTCGAGATCGAATAGGTCTCAGAATGGTAAGACTATTGTTTTCCTTCTCAACCCCAGTAACTTGCTTTATGAGGCTTATTGAAAAATAGATATTTAATTTCCCTCACTCTTCCCCAATTTATTTAAAAACAAAATACAATGTAAAAATGTAATAGCGGGGTTGAGAGTTATTACCAACTTTATAGGGTCAATCTTGATTTATTTTCTTCTCCCCTCTTAAAATTACTATTCTGATAACCTTAGCCAGAAGGCTTTCTTTCTTCAGCTTAACCAGGTAGCTTTTGTTCACATATATCTCCAGTGAGGACATATGGACATAAGAATATACTGCCTACGCAAATTCATTATTGAAACTGGGAACTTCTGAAATATCAAGGTTGCTTAATGTTTGATGTTTTTCATGAATGTAACAATTTAGAAAATCAACGTATTAAAGCTAATAAACACTAGCTCTACCTAATGTTGGTAATATTTTTAATAATTATGATATTCAGCATGTAACTCAATGCTATTAGCATTACCAAATAAAAGCCATTGAAACGTATGTATGGTCATTTTTTTCTTACGGGAAATGATGGCTAGGAGTTCATTCAAACCATTGTGTAGTATTCTGTATTGCAAAATTCTAAATCATATAAGTAATTAATCTAAATGCAATATCATCTCACAGTATACACTGTTTTCTAGTTTTCACTTTATGCAGTTTGAAGTCATCGATACCAATTACAATGAAATGTAGCTCATATTTTTACAACCACCATCAGTTAGAATCTCTGTGTTTGTTCAAGGGAGCTGGATAAATCACGGTTCCACATTGCTGTTTCATTTTGTTTTGCTTCGTTTTGTTTTTGTCATAGTATTTATTGAGTTTTGCGAATTTAGAAGAGATAATATATTGGCAATCCAAGGAAGAGAAAAAATAATTTCTTTACCATAGAAAATATATATAAAGCCCTATTGTTAAATTAACATACAATGCTTTTAGTGTATTAATATGCGCAGTGTGAATATCCTGACACTTATTGATTTGCAATAAGAAACCAAGTGAATAGATCGTTAGTGGGAGTAGAAAGGCTTTAACTATCAGAGAATATAGAGTATGGCGGGGTTCAAAAAGCTCTGAATTCGTGTTTTTCATTCCACTAAGGCTATTGACCCTTGCTTGGAGGACATATATCCTCAAAAGCAGGGTTATTTGAAAAGCTTTTAATCAGATACTCACTCTGCTGTACATATGGAAAACTATATAAATTTAAAGCAGTTGTCCCTTATAAATTTCTCTGACCAAATAGAACTTCCAGGTCTTCAGTGCTGATGCTTGTTTTTATTATGAATGTGAAATGTATGCCAACCAGAACATAGACCTTCTTGTCCTCCCCAAAATTACTTACTATCCTGTAGCATAAGTAAAATACATTGTAAAAAAATAGATTTACCCTGCCACAGAATAATTCATCCTCTGGTAAAATAAGTGAGATAAGAGGAATGTAATATAAAGAAGGAATTCAACCAGTGGCATTAATTTGCTTTCACTCCTAGGTCCTTGTCTCCAATCATCTTGCAGGCCATATCAACCATTCTCAAGAAGCTATCTATATCCCAGAGAGTAGTAAATATATATTTTAATGTGACCTTTAGTAAAAACGAACAAACAAAAAAAAACCTTGTAAACGCATTTAAAGCTCTGCTCTCCTAAATGAATGACAGATACACGTTAGCAGCAGTAAAGACTTAGCGCCACCCTGGTAAAATAGCAGCGGGTTACTGAAGATCACACATCTGAGGCACAGGGTGAGAAAAACAATGTACTTGGGCCAATTTTTCCTGAGTGAAATTTGTTTGAAATCTTGGCATAACATTAAGTTTTTCCTAAAAGTATGAGAAACATTTTTGTTTGTTTCTGTATACAGGGACGGATGGCCTGTTGCTGAATGCCAGAGGTAGTACTGAGCCACAAGAAACTAGAGAGTGTACAGATCAGGTTTTCTGTTTTTAAAGAGACTTCCTTTCTACCATGGGCGTTCTATAAAATAAGAACTCAAAGGTTATTTGGGCTAGGAAAAATAAAAGTTGTAAGAAAAATCAAAACATGCCTTGCTTTCAAAACTTCTGACTTAATAGCCAATCTTCTATTCGTCAATTTTTGTTCTATCTGCCTTCTAAAAAGAGCTATTAATGTTATACCAATGGGAAGCATTATTTTTTAAATTACAAAATTAGATAAATTTAAATTTGCAGGTTTTAGTAATTCTGTCTTGAAAAACGAAGAAGTAAGAATTTGTGAAATTCAAAGACACCTTAGAGAAAATGATCCTAAAAAATCACATACAAATCATCCAAAAGAAACCTTTATTTGTTCTAGCTAACAGCCCCACAATGTCTTCATACTCACATCATCTATTTCTTTTTTTAACATTGCTTTCAAATAGTGCTTGAAATCCTTTCAACTAAAGTTGAGTTGGTTAATGACCTACTTTAAAAAAAAACAAATGCAAATATCTCTCTTGAATCTTGTTAAAAGGCTTTCAGTCATTCATGCTTCAGTGTGAATTGGTTTAATTAGCATGTTTCCACCCTAATTGCTCTATTTAAACAGGAAGAGGAAAGAAAGGTAAGTTATATGCCACACTTTGACGGGTAGGGTTCCTGAAAATTTGGGGGGCCTTTAAGTAGGAGAAAGTTTTAAAAAAAACAAGAAAGAAAAAGCTGGTAAATGAGTCCAATAGACAATCTACATATATTTTGAAATGTTAGCATTGGACAATTCTGTAAGAAGAAACGAAGAAAAAAGCCTTTTTTTTTTCTTTTTTCCTCTGTTGTACGTCCATCATCCGTCAGAACTTTGAATTTAGATTTGTTCCAATAGTAACATAATTTAGCTGTTAATGATTAAATAGAAATTTGCGTTGTGGCCTGGGAACCTAATTATTTGTAAGGTTGTTTCTAAGAAAAAGCACTCTGAGTTCCCAATATAAACTCAAACTTTTTGAATGTGTTGTGTAAGTTGGAAGCTGCTTTTATTGGCCATCCCTTTCTTTCGTGATTATAACTGACTCCAGCATGATTGCAGTGAGCAAACAGGATAATAGCAGTTGTAATACAAATAAACCATTTGTCTTATAACTTCCCTGAAATTCTCAACTTAAGCCTGATTAAATACTGAATCAAGACAGGTAGTAAGAAATCGTTTATTCTATCTTTTAACCAATCTTTATTGAGGACATAGTATGAGCCGATAGTGTGAAAGGCTTTATAGATATCCTGTTAAGAAATAGTAGCTTGATACCTGCCCTTAGAGAGATTGTACTCTCATGAAATGATATCCTGTTTTCCTGGAGAAACTTTTGTGAATGTTTTGTCCTCAGCATCCCATAAGCCATAAAAATGTTCTAGAAATTTCCACATTTTATCAAAAAGTAAACAAAGTATTACAGTGAGGAATATAACAAAAACATAACCTAATTTGGCAAAATTTTATTTTAATCAGTAAGTCCCATTTTTTTTAATTTGAAAATACTACTGTCAAATCTATTCCAGATGCTAATATGGGTAGAATTTTAATTAATTTACAATTAGGAATAATTTGGGCATAAGGCTGAAGTTTAATTTTACACTAAATATAAGTAAATGAGCAAAGTAAGAAATCAATATGACAATTATTTACAACAACCTTTATAAGAAGCTCCATAAGATATATTTGGCCACATTCTGGTGGTACCTGGGTGGCTTAGTCAATTAAGCATCTGACTCGAGTCCAGCTCAGGTCACGATCCCAGGATTGTGGGATCAAGCCCCACCTCGTGCTCCTTGCTGAATGTGGAGTCCACTTAAGATTCTCTCTCTCTGTATCTCTCTACTCCTCCCCCACATTCTCTTTCTCTCACTCTCTCTCTCCCTCTAAAAATAAAAGAAAAAAATTTAAAAAGGATATATGTGGCCACATTCTGAATTGCTATATACAAGAAAGAAAAGAGGGAGGAAGAGAAAGAGGGAAAGAAGAAAATAGGAAACAGAAGGACTCAGCTAGACTGTACAAACATTAACCCAAGATGAGAGGGAGAACAGGAGAAATTGAAGGTACTTTTCAATAAATCTGCACTGAAAATGTAAAGTCAAAGAACCCAGTCTCAGACAATACTAACGAGGTTTAACATACATATTGTACTTCATAGAGTGTTTTTATAATGTTTATTTTTAAGAGAGAGAGAGAGAGAGAGAGAAAGAGAATCTGAAGCAGGCTCCAGGCTCTGAGCTGTCTCCAGGCCCAATGAAGGGCTCGAACTCACAGACCACAAGATCATGACCTGAGCCCAAGTCAGACATTTAACTGACTGAGCCACCCAGGCACCCCTATACTTCATAGAGTTTTAAAGGAAACTTCCACATATATTTAATCCTCACATGACAAAAATCATATATATGTAATCCTCACAATAATCAGTAGGACAAATATTATTACTCATAATTTACGGGTATGGAAACTGAGGCTCATAACATACTGTGCATAGTAGCTATTTTAAATAAATCATATTTCCTTTTAGTGAAAAAGTTATACAATTGAGTATTAAAAACCTTCACATCTTGATATTCTCTGGTGAGTGTACAACTAGCCTATGACTAATTTTCACGCCTCGGGGAGCTTAGTGATTAATGAAGCCAGCATGCTGGTAATTCTCTGGAAAGTTTGAATTAAGTGCACCTTCTCACACACACTGCAGAAAGATTTGCCAAGAATATTGAGGGTGTAAGCCTGATTGTAGGAAGCATTTTTATTTGCTTAATAAAACAGTTTTAAATGACCTTAATAAACTTATCTATTTATTGAAGCAATCCCAGCAAGATTTCAGCTTATAAGTATTTAATTAGCTCTCAGCTCAAATTAATATTTATATTCAAAATCAATGACACTGTGTTAAAGTTCATACTGGCCTCCCTCCAAATTAGTCCAAATCCACAAGGTTTTCTGTGTCTTGTAATTAGGCATACAGCTCAGAGTGATGATGTACATTTATAATCATGGACTAATGGAACATAGATTTACCGTAAAATGGGTGACGATCCCCAACACCTGTTTGTGTGTTGTGAAATGTACTTCTGTTCCTCCGCTCAGACTTAGGATTGATACTGTTGCCTCTAGCCCGGGTGGCTCTCAATCTGACCAAGTGTGAGCACAAGAGTGCACTTGAGGCTATCACTAATAAAGTCAGTAACCCTCTTGCAGATAACTGGGGGTACCTATAAGACCCTTATTCCAGATAACAGTGCCCTTTAACTTAAAATGAAAAATGTGTCCACTGTTATTTACTTACCTATGTCTTCCCAACTCAGCAGAACCAAATGCTTCTGTCAAATGACTCCTTGTTAAAATAACATCACATAGTTTAGAAATGTCATTCTTGTTTTATCCCCTGGAGAAATTGCATTCTAGTTAATAGTATTCCCTCTAGTAATAATTACAGGAATTCCAGGTCTTGACTAAAAACAGAAGAGACCCACATTCTAGCAAGAACTCTGTGTCAAGACTGATAACATACACGAGGGCCCCTGAGATTTGCATGAATACGTTTTTTAAGAGTTGTACGCTTTCTGCCAGTGTCAAGGTTCCTAATGCAGGACTCATTTCACAGTGCTGACCTTCAGCATTTTAAGTATGTGCTTTCCAATTCCCTATCAAAATAAAACCTGTGTGTTTTGTGCCATGCATTGCTTCCTTTCTGTGTTGGCAAACTTGAAGATACAGATAAATGTCACTGCTTTTGTATCCTTTGCTGCAACTAGAACAAAACATAATATACTCAACATACACTTTCTGGTAAACTTCTGGCCATCTATACTCTATAACTCCCAACAATTCCAGACTTATTATATTCTTCCTTTGTATTTTACTTTTGCCTGGGACAAGATGGCCTAATTAATATCCATTAAGAGAGACAGGAAGAGTGAAGAGCAGAAAAAGTATCAGTCCTTGGTTTTGGCTAAAGATACTACCCCAGACCTTTAAGAATGCTCCCATAGAAATTAGGCCACTGAGGAAGAGGCGTTTCCCATACGAACTATGGCCAGATGTGGATGAACTCTCTTAACCAGTGACTCACCGTCATATATATTATGTGTTCCTGCTAGGTCACTAAAGGTCTTTGGGTTTAATAAGAATTGTTAAAACAACAAATATTAAATGCCAAAGACATACCATATACACAACCTATCTCCAAAGTCCCCCATTGCCAGTGTCTCAGTCTAAATATCTTTTCCTCTGTTCCTGTACTTATTCAAGGTCCTGCCTCTCCTGTTATGTTTCACTTAAGCTATGCCTTTGCTGGTCATTTCAGGCCAAAGTGGTCATTCCTTCTTCTGAAACCTTTTGCTGTTTGTGTTTGCAAACACTCATTAGGAACTTATTTTGTGGGTAGCTGATGTTTTTAGCTATTTTTATACTATGCTAGGCCTTTTCAGATATCTTAAAATTCCATGAGCCAGGTGTTTGAGGGAACAGAAGGGTGAACAATAGGCTGGACACAAAGGATTTTGGGTGCCGTTAAAATACTCTTATAATACTATTATGGAGAATAGAAGTCATTATACATTTGTCAATCTCATAGAATGTACGACACCAAGAATGAACCCAAATATAAACTATGAACTCTGGTGACAGAAAAAAAACCTTGAGGATAGGGATCATGTCTTATGTATTTTTATATGCATAGTTACTAAAACAGAACTTTGAATATGGTACATAATTGATAGACATTCGGGGTTTTTTTTATTTTTTTCACGTTATTTTATTTTTGAGAGAGAGACACACAAAGCACGAGCAGGGGAGGGGGCAGAGAGAGAGGAAGACACAGAAGCTGAAGCAGGCTCTAGGCTCTGAGCTGTCAGCACAGAGCCCTACGTGGGGCTCAAATTCACAAACCTTGAGATCCTGACACGAGCTGAAGTAGGACACTCAACCGAGTGAGCCGCGCAGGCGTCCCGATAGACATTTGTTAATGATGATGCTGATCTGCTGGGAAAGGTATCTTGAATGTAAGGAAGTGGGATGGAAACTGCAGAGCAAAATAATATTAAAATAAAGTTGTAATTATCATTCAAATCGACACGCATTGTAATTGAAAACCATATTTGCAGATACTATGTCATTTGTTATATACATTTGTAATTTATGCATAATGAATTGCTTTAGATATACAGGTACTTTCCAAAACCTCCCCTGACATTCTATAGGTGTTAGTCTATCCATTCCAGCAGCATGTATTTAAAAGCCAGGCTGAGGCTTGACAAGTTTACCCAACAGACACTGTGTGCCTCCTAACTTTCTGGAATATGCACAAAATCTAAAACAGAGAATGCCGGCTTCATCTAAGAACAAAGAAGCAACACTGCAGGCCCACTTCTTTTTCTTCCTAAAATTATGTGCCATAAATGAAATCTGATGCTACTTTGAGCAAAAGTAGGGCAAGAACAGAGCCATTACTTTAGAACAGACTCATTTTGAAGCAGAAATCAAAATTGGAATGTCGGTTAATGCCAGTAGTAGCAGAGTTTTGGCTACAAAACAATCAGTTTACGGACTTATTAACAGTTCATAAAATGTATGGCATTCTTCTGGTTCTTGTCACTGGTGAACATATGCTCTGAATTTGCAACAGACTGAAGCACCATTCTATAAATATTAAAAAGAATTGGGAGCATCACAATGGAAATATCTCAAACCACAGTATAAATATGATTCATATTCTAAGATCAGGAGATCTTTTCAGACATGGTCAATGATGGATAACACTGGCAAGACGTGTGGAGGGGGTTTTGAGAGGGGATTTTCAAAGGGGCTTTTCGAGGTCTTCTAAGTGGTGCAACTTGTAACTTCTGAATTTCATAAGGACATGATAAACCCCATCCTGTTTCAAATTTATGATGCTTCTAGATCAGAACTCCCAATTGGCTACTGGTGCCAAGATTCTTTAGGCATAGGCAAAATTATCCTTCATAATGTCACTCTCAAACAATAATGTCGTTATGAACATATTTCTAATCCTGAATGGGCTGTTTTAAAACTAAACAATCACTGCTGTCTTAGTGCTCCAAAAATACTTAATATGTTTTGTTGCACACATGTGTGTGACCATCTTCCTGCTCAGTGTTAGGGATCTTGTCTTCTTCTTTGTGTGTTCTTTCCACCTAGGTAATTCTAGCATAATGTCGAGGACAAAACTGACCATCGATGAGGACTTTTTAAATGAATGAAAGCATTTCAAATATATTATGTCATTGGAAAGACTATGGTAAATACATTTGCAGAAATACATATGAGTCCTCTATTACTAATTATCATGCATGAATTATTTTTTAATGGATTTTACTTTTCAACCACGCTAACATCATAGGTTCTTCATTTCTTGGTGTTCAAATTAATGCTTTATTTTATTTGTCCTTAGATTATCACTTTCAACTCTTGGAATGAACTTTATATTCCATATTATGGGACTTGAAAAGTTAAATTTAGCTTCATTAACGAAATTAGTATTTGCATTAATTTACACATCAAATAAGATGTTTCTTTCCCTGAACATTTTACCCTAATATTTATATTTTTACAAAGCCTAAATCCTAAGGACTCTGGATCTATTTAAAGACGTGAATTATATTGATAATACATTATTTTGGGTTAAAATATTTGTCAGAGTCTAGCATCAACTATTTTATAATTGCAAATAATTATCTGAAACTCTAAAACTGATACTTTATTAAAGTAGCTGAGAATATTCAAAGGTCCAGTTAATACTAGAATAATAAGATACAACATTACATTGAAAGGAGTCATCTTTAGTTACAGAAGAGCTAATACAAATATAAGACTTCATTTCAGCTTTGAAGTTTCTAGTCTTGTCTAAACACTGGCAAAATACTTCAATCTGGATTTTAATCTCCAATGATATCTTTTGTCTCGGTTTTTAAATCCAGCCCATAGATAATTATTAATTTAGTTGCGGTTTATGTTACCTTTTTATGTTTTTCTTTTTTATCTGGCACACCCATGAAAGCCAGAGAAATAGTTCAATAATATTTATTTAGTGCATATCCAGAATAAATATTAAAGGAGGAGGGAGGGGCATCTGGCTAGCTCAGTCAGTGGAGCATGAGACTCTTGATCCCGGGGTTGTGAGTTCAAGGCTCATGACGGGTGTAGAGCTTGCTTTAAAAAAAAAAACAAAAAAGGAAGAGTAAAATACCTACTCAAACACTCATGTTTAATGACAAGATCAAAGCATTCTTATGAATGACCATATGTCCAGAAATACACTGAAATTAAGGTAGATGAATTGAAATATTCCCTAAAAACCTTATATTGTATAACCATGAGGAAAAACAAAAGGAAAAAACAACCTATCTCCTGAGTATATTGACTATATCATTCCCTACTTTTTATCTCCACATAAAGAGTGTGTAATGTTTTTCTCTATGAACTTCTGAATATTGTAGATGCTTAAACTTAATAAACATTCTTTGTTCGGTAGCACCTTTATAGTTCTTTACCTGGTTTCGCAACAATATCCTCTACGAAATAAGAATCAGCACATCACTTCCGCAGTTCCTGGAACACATCAATCCCATGATAATTGCTGTGTCTACAGCTGACGAAAACACAGGAACAAGAGATGTCCATATCCAAGAGTAATCCAGAGGGGTAATAAAATAAGAAATTTCTTTCTGGGGAATACTTTAATGATGTTACCTAACTCATAGTGCTGTGAGGACAAATGAGACAGTACTTGTTAAGTAATTAGAAAAGTATGCTGTAAATACTAAATAAATGCTCAACAACAACAAATAATTATTATAATCATCAGTCTTTGTTCTTTTTCAAGCCACTTCTCTACCCAGTTAGACTAACTTCAGGGTAGGCTTTCTAGAAGAGGATTCTTTAATCGGATCTACTGGATCTTTCCAGGGAAAGTTGTGAAATACATCTTTTCTCTCGCAGTCTAGAATTTATCTAATTGGCTGATCCACTAGCCATTCGTTATGGACTTGGAAGCCTAAGAATACATAGCCAAACTTTAAAATGTGTTTTCTGGGCACCTGGGTGGCTCAGTCGGTTGAGCATCCGACTTCGGCTCAGGTCATGATCTTACAGCTCGTGAGTTTGAGCCCCGCGTCAGGCTCTGTGCTGACAGCTCAGAGCCTGGAGCCTGCTTCTGCTTCTGTGTCTCCCTCTCTCTCTGCCCTTAACCCACTCGAATTCTGTCTCTCTCTCTAAAATAAACATTAAAAATAATTTTAAAAAATGTGTTTTCATATACAAATTCATGTTCACTTCTTTAATTGTATTTCAATTGATAAATCAGCTTTAAAAAAAAGCTTTGAAAACTTTAACTTCTTATCTGAGCCAGGCATAATTAATTTTGAGTATGTTTATAATAAATTCCTATGTGATAAACTCTGGGCACTTAAAAAATGTGCCTCAGTAACAGGATTATATTGTTGTCACGTTAAACTTTTTAGAAACCTCAGGATTTAATGGCTATTGACATTAATAAAATCTTCATAGCTCTTCGGGTTAGCTTCTTAAATATCGGAACAAGCTTTGTGGCTTGTAATTCAGCCAGTGGTATAAAATAAAGAAAAGAAAAGGATATAAAGAAAATCCATAGGCAACAATGGTTTCAGCTTTTAGTTCTTTGTTCCTTGCTGACATCTAGTTGAGTAATAGTGCAGGATTGAAAGTACCAGAGACTGTAATTGAAGGTATACTTACTTCCACATTTTACTCCCTCTGAAAATAGGAACCCTGGTTAGGTCAATCACTTGCCTGGAGCTATACAATGTCTATGGTATTTCTAACTTATCCAGGGAACCAATCTAAACCAAATGTCTGATTTCAGTTGAAAGCTGCTTATCATCAAAGTTCTCATTCATTCTTTTGGGACCAGACTGATTACTGAGAGAACTATAGCAGAAGTCAGAAGAAAACCCCATTTATAGACTTTTGCCTTCAGTAAAATGTTTTGGTGCTGGTATTTGTTTCTTCAGATATTTTAGATGATTATATGCAATAATATCATGGTGATGACATAACTTTTATTTTTTATAGATTCCACCTACCTTAGAAGTTTTTCCAGCCATCTTACCCTGCAATCTTCCTCTTGTACATTTCATGGGCAATATTGCCCCCCAAATATCATGCCTTTTCCATAGGCTTTTTCCACTGGCTGCAAATTCCTTCCTACTGCTCAGATCTTGTCAAACCTCTCCCCATTCAAATGACATCTGCACTGAGCAGCACTCTAACTCCCTGTGGCTAGTTGCCCACTTTTGGTGTCTGGCAATGCACTTTAAGTATTTGAAGACAGAGCTTAGTTCCAACCTCTCCAGGAGCTTCCTGAAGACAGAGCCCATGTCTTCTTTGCATTCGTAGTGACAGCACCAAGCATAGATTCTGGAACAGATTTGACACTCCCTAGTATCCTGCTAAGTGATGGTAGTGTACTATCTGTTTGGCGTGTAATTCCTTATATTTGTGAGTCAATATATTTTATAAGTAAAATGAGCTTATGCTGTAAAGGCAAGTATCATTCAGTACTGATAATTTTACTTGTTCAAATGGATTTTATATTTTGATAATGTTCATAAGCTAGGTGGGAAGAGAAAGAGCTTTGTTGGAGGCATTGATATGTATATGTATCCTCTAGGAGGACTAATACAAAAGTGTGTTTTATAAATTTAAGGAAATAAAAAAAATGGCATAAATGACAGCAGAAGGCTGACAGGAGACTAGACAAGTGACTAATGGATTGGTAGTCTGATGTTTTTGATTCTATTATGAGAGTGGGTTATTTATGGTTTGTGTATATGATTCTGAAGAAATTTGACCAAGAATATGACTTTGCTTTCCATAGCTGTCATACCCTCAGATTCTTAAGGAAGATTATACCATAAAAAAGGACAAAAGCATTTCTCTTCTAATTGGAACGTTGTTTGCATTAAAACTTGAGTATCTACAAATATTCTGTCTCTTCGTCTTTCAAAGAATTCATTGGTTTTCCAATTCTTTACTTTTTAATGAGTAAATTATTAGATAAATACCTTTTCTTGAAAACTAATTTACTGATAACCTTCTACTCTATAAGAAAATCGGAAGAGTTTTACTTAGACTATACATATATATGCTTGCAAATGCAAACACTTCTCAGGTTCTTTTGACTATAGGATAATCTTTACTGCCTAAAAGGTGAGGACAGTCACTTCTGTAGTCGCCCAAACATGAGCAATCTGAGAAGGCTGTTAACAGATATAACCAAAGATGAGCCAGGAACATTTCTAGGCACTGAAGTTATCATAATTGATAAAACAGACAAAATCTCTGCCCATAATCTCTGAGGATATAAACCATAAGGAAGCCTGTTCTGTAGTAATGATAATGGAACAACTTAAACAGTGTACATTGTAGAAACCTGTTTATGGTTTCAGAAAAGTGCTTGTTGCATCTCAGATACCATATCACACTGCTGTTTCAATAGTGTGTAGAGAGAGTTGGGTCAGCAGCGGTAAGGGAGCACATCAGTTTAGAAGGAAAAAGAGCATCAAACACTTTAAGATGGTTACCACCCTAAGGAAGGTAAACTAGGAAGGCTAATTTACATAATCAGTCATTCTGGTTCCTCACTTAAATATATAAAAAGCTCCTCTTGTGGAGGAGTGGGGAGGATGTTATGAGAATTAAGGTGTGATTAAAAATGAGATTGTCCAGATGTTTTCCCTCTTTTGACAAAACAACTCTCCAGAAGGGAAGGCCCATAGGAAAACCATTTTTTTTAATGTTTATTTATTTATTGTGAGAAGGAGTAAGCCCCGAGCAGTGGGGGGCAGAGAGAGACAGAATCTCAAGCAGGTTCTATGCTGACGGAGTGGCTTGAATTCAGGAGCTGTGAGATCATGACTTGAGCTGAAATGGAGAGTCAGATGTTGGGGCGCCTGGGTGGCTCAGTTAAGCGTCCGACTTCGGCTCAGGTCATAATCTCAGAGCTCATGAGGTCATACCCTGCGTTGGCCTCTGTGCTGATGGCTCAGAGCCTGGAGACTCCTTCAGATTCTGTGTCTCCCTCTTTCTCTTTCCCTCCTCGCTCACACTTGCACTCTCTTTCTCTCTCTCTCTCTCTCAAAAATAAACATTCAAAACAATTTTTAAAAAATTTATTTAAAAAAAAAGAGTCAGATGTTTAACCAACTGAGCCACCCAGGCGCCCCAGGAAAACAATCTTAAGAAGAAAGAGTTCAGGTATCCTGTGGATACGGCATCATTGGTGGATACAATAGCCTGTTTTGTTATGACGGTTAAGGATTCATCACACCTTTAAAATTCAAGTTTGATCCAACCAGAACTAGGTATGACACTTATAATGTTCATACTAAACAAATGATGAAAGGTGAATAGTAAAATATGTGTGCACGTGTGTGTATGTGTGTATGTATGGGTTCAAGAAAGCTGTGTTATTTTAAATCTCCCTGAAAAGTTCTGATGTGCATCCAAGTTTGAGGAGAGCTAAAGGAAAGAGAAAGGAAGTAGGGGAAATGCTACAGTAAGACTTTTAAAGTTATTTTAGAAAAAATAACTGTGAAAGTGCTGAGAGGAAATCAGGAAGAAAAAGGTCACAGGGTGTGATGAGGAAAAAAAAAAGAAACCAAGAAAGTGATTTAGATTAAAATAATCCCAACTTGCTACCTACTGATTATAATTCAGTTCGAGTCTCATGATTTCTCTGAGTGTTAGTTTTCTTTCTGTAAATTGTATACAAGGTTTTTGATTTCTCTGAAACTTAGTGCTTTATTGTGTTTTTTGGCGGGAGGGAGAGAGCTTGGGTTTTTCTTTGTTTCTTTGTAAATTGGACCTAACAATGGCTATTTGATAGGACTGGTAAACTTATTCCACAACAGTGTCTAAGAATGTACCTTATAAATGATAAAGCACTCTTAAAATATGTATTACCATTGCTCTACAGTAAGAGGAAAAAATGAAATTTAGAGAAACTACTTTGGGGATATACATAAGAGAATAAAAACTAAGAGGTATAGAAAAGTTTTAAAGTAAAACATCATAAAACTGATATAATGACAAAGGGATGTGTGATAAAAAATATGAAAGGAAGCTATAAAAATCGAGTTAAATCTTAATAAATATAACAAGAAGTATAGTTAATAGTTGTAAATTCTTCATTAGTTAAAAAAATATCAAAAAGGTAATATAGCTTGTTTAGGAACAATGAGGAAAATATATGGAGATTAAGTAAAAGGTCAAAGGGCATTTGTACCTTAATCTATTGAGACTTTAAAGCAACAGGCTCAACCAAGGTAATAAGAATTAATTCAAGATCCAAAAGTAGAAACCATACTTTCTTTAATCAACATGTAAGGCTACTATGAAGAGACAGAATATACAGCGAGGGTCTAGAAGAGCCTTGTTGATGAATATGAGGATAGTTTTCTTTCAGCTGATGTCGTATCCCCCCCTTATCCTCAGAGGTTATGTGCCAAGACCTCCAGTGGATGCCTGAAATAATGAATAGTCCTGAACTCTATGCATATTGGTTTTCCCTATACATACATACCTAAGATAAATTTTAATTTATAAAATAGACATAGTAAGAGATTAACAACAATAAGTAATAATAAAATAGAACAATTATAACAATGGATTATAATAAAATTTATGTGAAGGTGGTCTCCCTCTGTCTCTCAAAATATCTTACTGTATGGTTCTCACCCTTCTTGTGATGATGTGAGATGATAAAATGCCTATGTGATGAGATGAAGTGAGGTGAATGACACGGGCATTTAGACTTAGTGTTAGACTACTACTGACTTTCTGACAATGTCAGAAGGAAGATCATCTACTTTCTGACCACAGTTGACCTTGGGTAACAAAGTGTGGAAAGAGACTACTGTCTTTGAAAAGCTGAGGTGAGGAAATCTACCCTAAATTTAAATTCCATGCTAACATACGTGATTTTTATAACTGTTAATATTTTATATAACCAATTTATGGTATCTGAATTTATTAAATTTAGGTGATAATTATTAACTCATAAAAAATTCAATACATATCCATGTTTATTTTACTTTCATTATGTACTTTTCATTTTTACCCAAGTCTGCATTGTTCAAAATTATGAACAGCTACTTCATATCATCCATCATTCCAACTACATTTCTTAGAGACTGTGCCTCTGTCCATATTTTGATAGGTCTCATTTCTATCTGTGTTCTCTACATTTACACACACACATACACACACACACACACACTTGCTTACACAGTTTATTTCATTAAACAAATTGGGATTTTACTAAAGATAATATTCTGCAACTTGCTTTTTTAAATAATTTTTTAAGTTTATTTATTTAATTTTGAGAGAGACAGAGACAGCATGAGGGAAGGAGGGGCAGAGAAAGAAGGAGAGAGAAAATCGCAAGCAGACTCCCTGCTGTCAGTACAGAGCCCAATAGGGGCTCAAACTCACAAAACCATGTGATAATGACCTGAGCCAAAATCAAGAGTAGGACCCTTAGCCAAACAAGCCACCCAAGTGCCCCTGTGCAACTTGCTTTTTTAAAAATTTTGCGAAGTATTTTCATGCTAGTGTATATAAATCTGCTACATTTTTTTTAGTAGCTGCATACTATTCCATACTATGGGTATATATAATAACTTCTCCATTTCTGTACTTCTGGATGTTAAGTAGGATCTATTTTCTTCATTGCAAAAAATCCCACAGCATTTTTGTATGTACATCTTTAAGCATATACGTGAGATATATTTCTATAAGATACATTTCAAAGGCAGGAAATTAGTGGGTCTCAGTATATACATTTTTTTAACAATTCTACTCAGTTCTAAAGTTACTCTCCAAAAGGGCTTCTCTAGTTTACATTTAAATGTTGGTTTTTCTACTAGTCAAGGAATTATGCAAAACATTATTATTTTAAGTGGATTTCAACATTGCATGCATGATTTAGTCTATTCTAATATATCTTACCTGAATATACAGTTTATGCTAAAATTATAGATTTAAAATTTTTTTATCATAGTTCATTTTTCCCACCTGGAAACTATCAGAAAAAATAAGTTCATGTTCCTGGTGTTTCAAGCACACTATATCAAAATTACTAGCATCATTGCGTTTTAAGAATACATCACTGTATGATTTTTTTCCAAAAATAAAAATAGTAGGAAAGTTTGGTTTCTTAAGTGTGTAATCTAAAACAAAGCCCAAATCCAAATTAAATTAAATATAGTCTTTGCACAATCGGTGTTATAAAAAAATGAACTGAGGGGCTCCTGGGTGGCTCAGTTGGTTGAGCATCCGACTTTGGCTCAGGTCATGATCTCACAGCTCGTGAGTTCAAGCCCTATGTTGGGCACTGTGCTGACAGCTCAGAGTCTGGAGCCTGCCTCGAATTCAAATTCTGTGTCTCCCTCTCTCTCTGACCCTAACTCACTCGCATCCTCTCTCTGTCTCTCTCAAAAATAAATAAACATTAAAAAAAAATTTTAAATGAACTGATACCATAAATATAGGAAAGAGAGGGGGCAATATCTTCTCATTTGAGAACAGTATCCATATATAGAATTGATTTTTTTCTAAGTGAAATCATTTGTACCATGCATATATGATTATTCTCATTGCTAAATATATATATGTAACGGATGTACATTCTGAAGGAATTATAGTTAAAAGCGGTAAAATGTACATAGTGCGTGACCAATTAAGTCAAAACCTAATTATTAGGTGAGGTGAAGAAGAAATATATGTCAATTCCAGCTTCAAATTTCTTTCCTTGTAATTGGGAGAATTCTGATTCTGTTCATTGAGCCACATTAAGAAAGACACATTTGATTATAACTCTTGCCACTTTGTATCTGGTAAGATGATGAGTCCTATATGTAGAAAACAAAGAAGGTATCTACAAAAAAGTTGTCAACAGTTATTACCAAAGATGAGCTAAGAACATTTCTAAGCACTGAAGTTATAGTAATTAATAAAACAGACACACCCTCTGCCCATGATTTCTAAGGACATACAGCTTAGGAAAGCCTACACTGGAAACTAATGACAAGAGAGTAACTTAAACAGCATAAACCATTGTTTCCAAAGAGCACCTGTTCCTTTTATTTTTAGGTCTGTCAGATGTAGGTTAGAGGTATAGAATTGGAAAACATATCTTGAGATATTAATGTTAGAGCCTTGTTTCAGAGTTGCTTAAAATTATCCAAAAGGAAAACAATAAAAACTAAACAGAAAATTCAAAGGCCTAAATGGAGAAGCTCCACAGTAGTAGAGACTTTTCTACTTATTTTGTTCATTCCTTTATCACCAGTACCTGGAATTATATGACATAAAGTAAAAGCTTAATAAACATTTGCTGAGTAGATGTATAAACTATTGTTCATTTACTGGCCTCCTACTCTTTGGATGTTTTCCCTTTAAAAAGTGATGATAAATGCATTATAATAACATCAGCAGTAGGGACACTGAAGCATATTTCTGCATGCTCAGTTTCCTCATCTGTCTAATGAAGATAAATTAACCCTTTCTTCAAAAAGAATTAAACAGGGACATCTGCTTGGCTCAGTTGAAAGAGTGTGCAAGTCTTGATCTCAAGGTCATGAGTTCAAGCCCCATGTTGGGTGTAGACATTACTTTAAAAAATATATATATTTTAAAGGTATAATTAAGCAATATAACCTGTTTAAAGGACTTAGTACAGTAACTGATTCATAATAAGCACAATTGTTACGATTGCTATTACCATAAATGTTAAACCTTGGACCAAGAATCAGAATTTGTGAATACCTGTCCTCACTCTACCAATAATTCATTTAAATATTGAGAAAATTCATTGAGGTTCTGAGTTGATTTTATTTTTTATTTGAGTAAATCACTGTTAAGCAGACTAACTTATTTAAAAGTTAAGGTATTTTTTTTAGCAATGAATCAAACTCAATTTTAAACAATTAAAAAAATTAAAACTGTAATCCAATGTTGTTCATATTCTTGACAATTCTAATTTATTCACGGCATACGGGTTATAGCTAAAAAACAGAATTATTTCATAAGCAATGTTTAAGTGCAATACAATGGTAATGACATTTAGCCACAGCTGGTGTTCCCACACTTGTATATGTTTAGTTAGAATACTCAAAAGGATAATAGCATTTTTGAAAGTGTTATTCTAAAATTATATGTCTTTACCAAAGAATCATTAATGAAAAATAACTTTTATAACCCAGTTAGATC
Source organism: Panthera uncia (assembly GCF_023721935.1). Classification (NCBI taxonomy): domain Eukaryota; kingdom Metazoa; phylum Chordata; class Mammalia; order Carnivora; family Felidae; genus Panthera; species Panthera uncia. The sequence continues at coordinate 29,661,287 of NC_064810.1, forward strand.
TTGATTTACAGATATACTCAGCTTTTAAGTTTAAGTAGTGTAAATTCAGAATTCTATTTATTTAATTAAAATGCAAGCAAAATCAAAAGCTGATTTAAAGGATCAGTTAAGGGGCGCCTGGGTGGCTCAGTCGGTTAAGCGGCCGACTTCGGCTCAGGTCATGATCTTACGGTCCGTGAGTTCGAGCCCCGCGTCGGGCTCTGTGCTGACAGCTCAGAGCCTGGAGCCTGCTTCAGATTCTGTGTCTCCCTCTCTCTGACCCTCCCCCATTCATGCTTTGTCTCTCTCTGTCTCAAAAATAAATAAAAACATTAAAAAAAAAAATAAAGGATCAGTTAATAGGCTTAATTTTATGTTGTTTTCACTGAACGTGGTTGATTTCAGAAGCAGTAGATGGAAGAGTTTGACCATTTGAAATTTGTATTAGTTGTTTGATTTCAGTAAAATTGAACTACATGTATAGGAATGACCTTCAACTCACATGCTGAATCTGATTCTCCTCACTATCTCTGCCTCCCACCAATCCATACCACCATGATCTTTAGCCTGGACTATTGCAGTAGTTCTATAACCTGTTTTCTGTTACTCTTGAAGGAAGAATAACCAGGGCAACTTTTTAAATTTTCAGATCACAATTGTCCTACTGAAAACTCTCCAAAGACACCTGTTTTTATAATGAAAACAACACTTTTCATAATAAATCACAATTTCCCGTGTGAGCAGACTACATCTTGCACTCCAACCTTACTTCCCATCAGACTCCACCATCTTACTGGCTCCTTCTTGGCCCTTTGTTTTCTTCCTTAAACATTCCAAGCTTGTTAGAATCTCAGGACCTTTCCACCGGCTCTTCCTTCTTCCTGAGATGCCTTCCTCAGATTACCTCACAGCTGGCTCCACACAGTTCTTGTATATTTTGCAGAGGCCGCCCTTGAACTATTAAGTAAAACACCACTGAAACCCATACCTCAGTCACTCTCTACCTGCCATCTGTATTATTCTTCATAAAACCTATAGCACTTAAAATTCTTTCTTTCTCTATATACCGAAAGAAAGCCCTAAGAATGTAAGACTACTGTGTGTTTGCTTCACTATTATATCTTTACTGTCTAGCACAGAGACTTGCTCATAGAAGCTATTCAGTAAATATTTGTCAAATGAATGAATGGCTATCTTCACATGCAAATCAAAATAAGTATACATATTAGGAGCATCAAAATGACTTGTTCCCTGTGTCGGGTATCTTCTTGCTTGATTCTCAAGGCCCATCTCCACCCTTCACCCCGTTTGATGCCCTGCAAGACCAATCAATTGGAACAATATCAAAAACTTGGCTTGTACTTGAGTTTGGCCAATGGGGGGCACTTGCAAGTGATTGTAAAGCAGGGAGAAGGTGAACTTGGGAATTTTTACCGGAATTCCTTTCAGAGTAATTGACCCAAGGTGGCTGCATCTCTGTAGCCTTCTACAAAAGGCCACAGTCCTGTCAGAGGGACATCTCCATACAGCTACGCTTTCCAGGACTAGGAGTGGTAATAGCTCCAGTGTAATTTTCTGTAAGCATTACATAAACTTTTGTAAATAGTCCCATCATTAAACTATCCTCAAAATACCAGTTAGATTGTGCCATACGTTTCCTGCTAGGACACTTATTTTGAAAATTCACTCATAAGGTTTTTCACCCATATTTGCAAAAGTAATGAATTGATTTATCATTTGGTGGTATGTTATTTAAAAAAAAAGAGATATGAGCACCCAGCCTAAAGCAATTTTATGTAGGCTTGAAATTTCTTTGAAGTGTGTTCTTATTCTCCCTCTCTAATCTAAGTGTATATATATATATATATATATATATATATATTTCATAGGATATATGAAATGTTTCACTTCATAATATATTTATGTCCATTATAGTATAAATAAAATAAATACACAAATTTGATACTTTAGGAATATGCACATTTTACATGGTGGTTTTCTATATCCCTGGGTCTACTACTGCATATCTTAGAATTACTCATGGTCCATGTTAAGATGTATGACTTCAGAGCAGAGAGACACCAAACAATGGATATCTGCAAATTTGTCTTTGGGATCTTACCTCTTGTGTTGGCTTTCCATTTCAAGGCTTCATGAAACTTCCTGTATAAAGATTAGCTCCCCAAGTTCATGTCAACAAACAGCAAATGGTAAATGACTCTGTGACACTACCCAACAAATTTTGAATTATATGTGAATTTAGTCTCTGGGAAATACTATGTATGCTTTGTTGTAAATTGAAGAGTCACCTACTCATAGGAATTTCAGTTATGTGGATGGATTAGAAAGATCAGATAACCACTGGGGGGAGAAGCTTTTATTGTCAAAGTTGGTCTTAGGGAAACTTATAAATCAATGATTGCCAAATTTGGCTAATTATCAGAATTATCTGACAAAATTTTAAAAATACATGTTCTCAGGCCTAAGCCCAGAAATACTGAATTCAAATGCCTAGAAGTTGGCATGGTGATCTTTATTTCAGTCAACTCAAGTTTTGATGATCAGCTTCTGTGTTACTTTCTATGGCCTCTTCCTAAATCCATTTTAGCTGTATATCTCTTTGCATGGGCATATTTTTATTAATCCCACTTCTGCATTTCAGATTTTTGTTTCTAATACCTTTTCACTACCTGATGTCAGTTTCTTTAATAGTACCATTTTTTTTAGAAGAGTTTCTAAAACGAGTTTCTCTTTTGATCTCAGATGTTAAAGTAAGAATTAGAAAATGTAGTTGACTGGAGATATATTCATTGAAGAAAAAGAAATAGAAATTTCTATAAAAATCCTTTTATCTTTAAGCATTAGCCAATATTGGTGTCATAATACAATTTGCAATCACTAGGCATCACATCACTAATCTAATAAGAATTGAAATATTTTTAAAGGAAAGTAGAAAAATAATGATAAAATAAATTAGATTATAGGTGCACCTTAATTTATAAGACAGATGTGTTTCTGAAAGATTGGCTGTAGAGGTAATTTCTATTAACTAAATTATATTTTCCCATTGACTTGGGCTTATAAATGCAAAGGCATGATTCTTATAGTGGGGTACGATGAAGAATGTGGTCTAGAAAGCAAATGTAACAGATGTAAAGTTATTTTACAAATCATGTATTTAAATAAAAATTACAGATATCTATTAAAATAATACAGTTGACCATTGAACAATAACAAGTTTGAACTGCATGAGTCTACTGATTTGCATAGTTTTTCAATAAATATGGTATAGTATTTAAATGCATCAAGGAATAGTGCATCTCAATGCCCATGCATTTAAAGCTCTAGACATAAGTGAAAGATAATGAAATCTGTAGGGAGGAACAGATTAGATAAAGCATGCTGTTGCTTCCTTTCTGTTTGGGTAATGTAGTATCTCTGTATCTTTAGTAAATATGGTCTTTTTTAAGATCCTAAAGTTAAAACAAATTTTAATTATCACAGATGCCTTCATCAGTTAAGGGAATGTAGTTAAGAACACTATCTCTAAAAACTGAAAATGCTTATGCACTTCCACTAACCTAGAACATTCTGTAATATCAGTTACCCAGATTTAGCATTTTGATAAACATTAGTTTCTCCATGGTTAATTTTTTTTTAGTGACATCTGCCCAAATACTTTCAGGATGATTACTCTTGAGTGAAATCTCATTTTCCTTGTTTTTTGAGCCTGAATCTGAGAGGGTATAAACATTTGGTCTGACAGACTCTAAAGTTTTAATGCATTAAAAAGTTTTTTAATGGCTGCTAAATTGGTCTGGTCTCTTATTCAACATTCCCCACACAACCACCTAATGGATTACTTTTTCACTTGACATCCCTCTTTCCCAAGCAACTTAGGTAATTTGTCCACTGGAAGACCCTGGCAAGACTCTGATTAAGATCACAATAGACGGGGTTGGGGAGGGTGTCAGTCTTTCCCCAGCCACAGCTGTGCTTGAATAGGGAGTGGCCTGTGCTATTCACAAGGTGACCAGCATACAAGCATGTGACTTCACATAGGGCTACCCTGTGATACAGATCCCAGCAGTTTCACACTCACTTTGTAAGGTGTAAAACCTCTGAGAACATGACAGGGAATTAGAAGTTCTTACCATCAGACTCTTCCATCCCTATTTAAACCTTGTAGGGGCGCCTGGGTGGCTCAGTTGGTTAAGTGTTGGGTTTAGGTCATGATCTCCTGGTTGGTGGGTTTGAGCCCTGTGGCAGGCTCTGTGCTTACAGCCTGAAGCCTGCAGCCTGCTTCAGATTCAGTGTCTCCCTGTACCTCTACCCCTCCACCACTGGTGCTCTGTCTCACTCTTTCTCTCAAAAAATGAATAAACATTAAAAAAAAAACCTAAAAAAAACGTGGAGTTGCCAGGTCAATTAAAATGGGAGGTGCTGTACCAGAAAAGACCTGGTTTTGTTAAGGGAGGAACGACCCGGGGCAGCTGGAGACTGGGGGTGGTCAAAAGACCACCTAAGTTTTATTCTATTATCACAAACAAACAAAGGAGTTGTGGATTGATGCTGGCAATTAAGAGAGAGAGAGAAAGAGAGAGCACCTAAATGAACAAGCAGAGTCTCATTCAGCATTTGCGTTCCTGCTTTCTTACTTTGGCTGAATGATGAATCTTTCACTCTATCAATTAGGTTTCTATTGTTAAAATTGTCGTGTTTATGTCATCAAAAATCATAGATTACAATCATAAACATCTAATGAATTCTAATGAACTTAAGACAGTTGTTTTTTAAATTGTATCATTCCTACATATTAAAAGTTCAACTTACAAAAAGTCTCCTAAAAGAGAAAGCACTCATTTAAGAGAAAAAGGAAACATATTTCTAGCCAGTATTTCAGGAGAAAGCTTGTCATCCCCCCCCCCCCCGCCCCACCACCGCCCAAGAGCAGCTCATCATAAAAGCTCTAAGGAAATAGTGTTTAAAATCAATTAACCAAGAAGGCCAAAATCAATTTAACAAGAGTTAGCTAATGTTTTACTAAAGCGAAATCTCTTTTCTTTAAACATGATTAATATCATTTAAGGATTGTTATTAGTGCTGTCACTTCTAAAAATTGTGACCAATTTGTAATGAAAAGGCCTTTGTGTACACTTATGGGATTTATGGGAAGCACAGAAATTTAACGTGGTATTAGTGATTGTATCTTTTCCTTGCCTTTGATATTTTAAGAGAACACTCCATTTTTACTCTGTCTTCTTGGAATGTCTCCTAAAAGGTCACTGAAGGATCAAGAAATACTTAACCTATAACCAACCCACGATTAAAACAACTCTATGCAAATTATATTCTAGGATGACATTTAGCAGTGTTGATATTGGGTAGAGCTATAAAAATCAATGGATTTTAGAGTTAGAAGGGGCTAAACATGTAGGCCAGTAGTTTCCAAACAATTTTAACAGCTTATTTCTTGTAAGAACCCCCAATATATACAATGCTAAAAATGTACCTGCTAAGACTAAAGAGAGGGGCTGTCTAAAGTTGGGCTTAGGTGGATTTCTCCTACATTACATCCCTACCTCCAGTCTATGACCCACAGTTTGAAAACCAGACAATGATAGTTTGCCTGAACAGAAGAGGAAGCTAAAACTTTAACCTAACAAGAAAGTAAAACCTGTTTAAATGACTTGTTACATTAGCAGGGTATATTCATATATTTGAAATATAACTTGATCCATATCTGGTATTACTGGTTGGTTTTATTTACTTCTCAGTGTCCATGTCTTCATATGTTGTTTTCACCTGCAGTTTTACACTTTATATTAATTTGCTTTGTCAGATCATGGTGCCTCTGTGAATTAGACCCACCCATAAATCTGTATCTCTTCTCTAAAAACAGAACAAAAAACAAAACCTGATAATGCTTTACTGTTGCTTGTTAATAGCACACTTTCACTATCTTATATGCATGTAAGATTCTCAACCACCAAAAAACGACATCATATTCATTTATCTTTGTAAATCCAGCTCCTGGTAATAGTAATGTTAATACCATGTAACCGAGATATGACCTTTATATACATTAGGTCAAAGCATAGGACATATTCACTATTTGAACTTTTTAATCTACAAAGACATGCTCATATGGCTTAATCTAGTACAACCTCTAATGCTTACGATAGCCTGGCAATGCAATCATTTTCTCCATTCTCTAGGTGAAGACGCCGAGGTTCACAGAGACGAGCTTTGCCCCAGGCCACACTTCCAGGAGTGTTAGGGTGGGGATTTGGACACATCTCTCCAAATTTCACATCTTTTCTCTTCTACCCAGCTACCCTATATGCTCAGAACATTTGAATGTAAAGAGAATAAGGTTATTCAAAGGGTACCTAAGTTCCATAGGAGCATGAAAGCAGACAGATTGCATTTCTTTATGAAGTGAGTTTCATGTATTTAGATAACATTTAGTAAGATTTTGATCAGCTATCGGTAGCATAGATTATGTAAGACTTTAAAGCTTCCTCTAAAGCCCATGGGTACATCAGCTGTCAATCGTATTTAACTTACTATATAGTTCATTACACAATAATCTTACCTCGTGCTATTATCAAAGCAGGAGATCTTTATTTTGTCTAGAATTTTGAACTAACATAAAAACACATTAGACCAAAAACCAACAAAAGAAGGCTATTAAAATGTGAGACGTTGCCTTGGAATTTGCACCTAATTCCAGAATCCGTTAGGTGGAAAATGATCAGACTTTGTGTCTATAAACTTTCATCTTTTAAATTTGAAGGAAATGAGCTAAAAACAAAACAACCACAATAGAAAACTTTCTACTGTAAAAGGAAGGTAAAGTAAATAAATGGGGGAAGTCACACGGATTTATGAAAAGATTATTTGACTCCATTAGAGTGAACATCCAATGGCTATTAGAACCCAAGAAATTAAAGTGTATGAAGTAGATTGAACATGGTTTTCTTTCACAATCATCTTAGAATATTAGTGCGACAAAACTAGTTTTTTAACAGTTGCTTAAGCTGAAACAAATTGGAAAGATTTTAACATCTTATTACATTTTGTCCTATCCTTAGAAAAAGACTTTTAGGTCTTATATAAATCATTTACTTAAAAAAAGGCAAAATTAAAAATGAAACACAACAGGAAAAAACATAAGTCCATGAAGATTATAAGATTACTTAATTATTTGCATGCTTTTACTTACTTTACTTTATTTTTTTTTTTTGTGGACATGTATCTGAAGAGCCCAATTTTATTTTTAAATACATGCCATGACTCACACGATTTTTAATAAATATTCAATAAACATTCCATTTCTTTTTGACTTGCACTGTAATTGATAATCAAAAATGTTATGGGCATAAGGGTCTAACTTTGTTTCTGTTTGTTATTTATATTAATAGAATATTGAAAGCCTAGCTAAAGCCCTCTCTATTGTCTTTATATAGAAAAGCTTAGGAACATGATATATATGGTAAGTGAAAGCTCTTATCAACTCAGAGCAATATTTTAAATTTATTTTAATTCTAATATTTATAAACTCAATATAGATATTTTTTAAAAAATACAAGTTATTGGTGTATAAGGGTAATCTGGTGGCATCTCCTGTCACCTCATGATTGTCACGGTTGATTCTGCCATGTTGGAATCCCAAGAAAAAGTGGCACCTCCTCTTCATCTCTCCCCATGTTGGTGGTTGGCCAGCAAGGTCTTCCTTCCAATATAGGGCATCTTTTTTTTTTTTTTTCTATCAGCGATCTAACATGGCAATGGTCCTCTACTAGAACCTCAAGGAGCTTAGGAGAAATTTTAAATGAGTGCTCCTAAAAATAAGTATTAACACAAACAGAGGGCCCTTGAAGAGAATGGAAGGAAGAAGGCAAATAGAAATAGTAAGTGGGGAATTCCAGGAGGAAAAATGTCACAGGGGATGGAAACAGTCGGGAATGCCCAAACTGACCCTCCATTTTGAGTATTTTATCATTTTCACTTTAAATGATTTTTGAGTGATTCTTTCATCCGCAAGTATTTATAATTTTGCTAAGAGATTGTTTTAAAAATTCTGTGGAGAATTTTGAAAAACGAATCTAAAGAGACTAGTTGGTTTCTATAAAATGATGTCTCTTGAGGTTAAGATTTTGGATTCTACCTGACGACAGATTTGGATTTAAACCCCAATTCTACCACTTCTAGCTGGTTAACTTAGTAAAGATTACAGTGATGGGGACTTGGTAATAAGAATCCAAACAATAATCAAGTTCATGTATATAAAATGCTTTGCATCGTCAACATAAAGGACAATCATTGATTCTAGCCATCATTATTTTCAATATATTGTTAGAACTATTAAAAGATATTTTGCTGTTTTTAAAAGTGGAAAAAGGAGGAATAATAAATAAAAATTGAGTAGGTTTTGGGAAACATAATTGAGATATTTACTTCACTCTATACTAAAATTGAAAATACATCTTGATTTTTATAGTTAAATGTAAAAAGAAAACCACAAATGAAGCAATAAAAACTGAGAACTGAATAATTTATCAAATATTTGGATGGGGAGAACTTTCTATACTTAAAAGCATTAGTGAAATAGACACTCTTATTCATGGACTGTGAGAGTGTAATTTTTTTCTATTTTTCTCAGCAGCATCTTTGCAATGCATATTAAAATCTGAAAAAGTTCATGTCCTTTGAGTCAGTAAGTCAATCTATTTAAGCAAACATTTAAATTCTAATGAAGAAATGAAAAATGTGAACAATAGCTTATAGAAAATATGTTCAAGTCAGTGTTGTTTATTAAAGGAAACAAAGAATAATCCTGGAAATAAATGTCAAATAATAAGGGAATATTAAATAAATATGGTATATTCATATTATATAATATCATAAGCCATATAAAATGGTGTTTATAAGTTTAGTCACATAGAAAAGTTTTATTTTTCAACATTATGTGGAAGAAAAAGAGAATACAGGATAATAAATACAAAAGTCACAACTATAAAGCAATATACAGAGAAAAATGGAAATGTATGATAACAGTTTATTTCTTGAATGGTAAGAGTATGGGTTGTATAAAATTTTATCCTTATATTTTTTAGTATTTACACATTTTCTATAATAAGCAGTGGAAAAATCTGCTTACCAAAAGAAAACATGCAAATTAATATATCTTTTCAATAGTGAGAAAATATACCATAAAATGAAATTAAATCATTTTAACATAACATAACATAAAATTTACCATTTTAGCCATTCGTAAATGTATGTTTCAGTGTATTAAGTATATTCACACTGTTGTGCAACCATCATAGCCATCAATCTCCAGAACTCTTTTCCATTTTCAAAACCAAAACTCTATACCTATTAAAAATAACTCAATCCCCCCTTCTCCCAGACCCTAGCAACCAATATTTTACTTTCTGTCTTTACAGATTTAACTACTTTAGGAACCTCATATAGTGAAATCATATACTATTTGTCCTTTTGTGACTGGCTTAGGCAATAATATGTTTGCAAACTATTTTTTTTTTCTCCACAAAAGTACTGGAAAGTAAGGCAAATAGTGCATAAGGCAATAAAATCATAAAAAAAATCAGTCTCCAAAAGATTGTAAAATAGTTGAGATACATTATGACTGGATTTAAAATGTCATGATGTACAATAATTTTAATAACCATTTGTATGTCAAAGGTTTTAGTATTTTTAGAGTTCAAGGAATTTAAACACAGTGTTGAAAGAATACAGCCTCTTAGTGACAAGTAAAAAAAAATCCTAATTACCCTCTTATCTACACAGAATTATTTTAAAACACTTCTTTCAAACACATACCTAGACAGAAAAATTAAAGTCTGCCTATACTAGTGAAATTCTCTTGTCAATGTACTAGCTTCTTATTTTAATGAGTCTGTTAGTGTTTGATATCTATAGCCAAAGCAGTGTTTATAAATATTGATCATGTTAAAATTATAAAATATACATACGATGACACAATAAAAGACTCATGCATATTTTTTTAAAAATTAAGAATACCTACAGCACGTTTTATAGTTACAATTAGCCACCTTAATTTACCTTCTTGGAGTACAAAAATGTAGTGTTTGATATAACTTTTTTTCAGGTCTAATAAGTCAGATTCTTTGTATATCATGTACATTGATAACAAATCTATGCACAGAAGGTCAGTTGTACATTGAGGGAAGACACAGACCAACATGGATTCACTTAGTTGTTATAAATTCTCAACAGGCACCCAGAATACCGCTATACAGATTGGTTTAGCACATCCCTACCCAATTAAACTTCGGGATAGGCAGAGAATTGTCTGCATATTTCAGCATAATCGAATTATTATCTCAGAAATATTTAAGCGGAAACCAGAAGGAAGAGGATGCCAGATGGGTGAGTTTGAATCTCAGGGACATCCAGTAGAATGACATTAAGCCCTGTGTGTTTATTTGTCTGAATATTCGTGTCACGGAAGAAACAGGTCTGGCACTGGGCACAACTGTGTGGAAATTGAGGCAGTCAAATGGGCAGCTTGAGTAGCTGATGGAGAGGGACAGGGGCCGACAAACAGGGAGTCATCTCAGCTTCAAAAAAACAAATTGTAGATTTCGTGGACATAAACGCATGTGATACTATGATCCGGTGTTTAGGGAGAATGGGGTACTTAAAGTAAAACCTAACGTTGGATTTGTAGCCTGTCACTGAGAAAAATAATTAAGTGCTGGAGATGTGGGGATTCTGCAGGTACCAGTGGTTATGGATTGCATTTTTTTTTTTATGGATTGCATTTTGAATAATAGTGAAGCAAAAGAAGAGGAAAAAGAAATTCAAATTTGTTTTCATAGCCTGAATCCTAGTATCACCATTTTGGAACATTTCCATATGTTAACTATTGTTCCAGAAATCTGCCTTTATTTTGGATTTGTGACTTAATACCATATTAGAAAAGGAAAAGACATGATTTGGAAAATATGAATACCATAAAGTGAAGACATTGACGCATTAGTGGAATGACCACGAGTTTGACCTTTTCCTGTTTTGTTTTGTTTTGTTTTTTCTCTTGGACTTTTCTGAAAAGACAGAAGGTCTGTCCTTTGGCAGTAAATTAATTTAGTGTGCCTTCTTTAAAAGGCAGGAGACTGGGTGGCTAGCTCCTCCCTTTCGAATGTGTGATGGTCATGTTGAAAGGAAGTGGCCATAAACCTCTAACAAAACTTTTCACTATAATGAAAAAATTATTTCTTTTAATTTTTTGTTATTAGATGTTTGAGATCAATGAATGTCATTTGCATTCCAACTCTTAATTATTATTTTGGACTTGTCTTCACTAATGACTTCTTAAACCTGCCATTAGCTCATAAGACTCCTCCAAAATTGTTTCTTTTTATTTAGGGTTCTGCTACAATGTTATATCTTAAAGACAAAATACAATCAAACATGTCCCAAGTGATATCCATAATTAAATTGGCAGAAGCTTCCCAGTTCTCTTGGTGTAACAAATTCAGACATAAACTTATTGCTAAGGTCAAAACCAGAGTAATGTCCTATAGTGACTTGGAAATTTAGTTAACATGATAACTAACCAAAGTTTTTGAAAGAACAGACAAATTGCTCCTAACTGAACATAAAAGGAGATGACATAAGGTTAGACAAAAGATTCATGATTTAAGTGAATTTCTTTTGAAATGCAAACGATCGCAAGAATCTTTACAACTCTGTTAGGGAAAATCTCCTGGGTGGTATCATTTGTGCAGAGGGGTATTAGAATAGGCTAGTAGGGTGCTTATGGAAAGTATTACAGACTTAGTGTTTGGGGATTAACATGAAAGAATCCCTGGAGCAGTTACTGAAGATACCCACATAAATCTCTGCATCACTCCTTGAGAAGTATTTTCTTTGTTGCTGCCTTTAGCTGGATGTTTTACATAGTTTTATTTTTTAAGTGGTACCTGCTAAGGAAACAGCCTTCAACAGTGTCTACAGGCATATATAATTCTGCTATGCACACCTCAACATTTCCATTTATTTATTTTAAAAATTTCTTTCACCACGATCACACAACCACCATCAAATCAACAGTCAAAACTAAATGTTCATTGTAAGAAAATATTCAAATGACAGAAATGTGTATATGCTCATGCTTGGTGTTAAGTCTCTTTTCTTATTTTAATCTTGAGAATGTACTGTATTTTCCTTCAGTCTTATAAGTTTAAAATTTTTTTTTTTTACGTTTATTTATTTTTGAGACAGAGAGAGACAGAGCATGAACGGGGGAGGGTCAGAGAGAGGGAGACACAGAATCTGAAACAGGCTCCAGGCTCAGAGCTGTCAGCACAGAGCCCGACGCGGGGCTCGAACTCACGGACCGCGAGATCATGACCTGAGCCGAAGTCAGCCACTTAACCGACTGAGCCACCCAGGCGCCCCCAGTCTTATAAGTTTTAATAACGAAGCTCAGTGGAATCCCTATAGACCACTTAATATCGACAGGTAAATTCTGACCCTTATGATATTATATATGTATCATTATAAGCTGTGTTATATCAGGGATCCTCTTATATTTTAAGAGGGTTGAGGTATTAGGATAAGGCAAGTACATTATTCATATGTAATGTAAGAGATGAACCAGCAACCAGGGATGACCACACATTCCAGTCTACACTTGGCCCTGAAGAAAAACTGCTAACATTCTGACAGTTTCACATCAATGCAAACATAAAGGATTGGACTAGATTGACCAATGAAAGACACAAAGTAAACACCACCCCACATCGCAGCCTTCAAAGCAATCTTATTTCACAGAATCTGACACTTGAAGCAATGATTCCTTACCTTTTGCAAAGGGCTCAAGTCTGATTATTAATACAAGAGCTGAAATCATTGGAAATGTCTTCTATGTGAGCAAAATTAAGTCATAGAATATTTTTTCTTAGAGGGGACTAGTTTCTATAAGTTACTTGTCCAGCTCTTTCATTTTACAGATGAAGGAACGAAAATCCAGAAAGGCAATGTGTGTTTATGAGGCAGACATTATTTCTGTTATAGCCTGGCATGTAAAAGTGCTCAATAAAAATTTGTTGAGTGAATTGAACAAATGAATCATTTTTTTCCCCTGATCTTCTTTATTCCAACCACTGAAATTTCTCATGCCTAAGAAATTTATCCAGGAATCGGCGCAGGCATTTTGACTAGGATAATGTATTTTGGTATTTGTCTTTAGCATAAAAGCTACTGTTATAGAGCAACAGCTCTTTTTTTTGGGGGGGGGGGCAGTTAATGGATTTGTAACTAGAAGAATAGAGTCATACTGCTACTTATCAAACATTCAGATTTAAAAAAAAACTAAATTGCATCAGCAGTGGAAAGTCATGTAGCTTAAACATCAATTCTAATTTAAAAGCATTTCTGGAGACAAGGCAAAATATAATTCTGTTCCTCAGTTGAGACAGTACTATTTCAAGGAGAATGAATATAGAAGTCTGACAAACAATAATGTTAATAACCCCCTTATATGTCTTTCTGATGACAATAGTGATGACAAGATCATATTACAAAAAAAGAAATCTCAGTCTGAGGGAAACAGGTAGGAAGAAACCCCCTGAAGCTCCTAATGCAGTTAGGTCTCTTGTCAGGCTGATGGCCCAAACACTCAGAGAGTGACATCTCCAGGAAACTGACATTGTACATGTGAAAGGGCCAAGATTGAATTGTTAATCTATTGCTTTCAAAGTTAATGCAAAAGCACACACAGACATCACCAGTTTGGACACCCCGGAGAGCATGTATTGCAACAAAAGTAAATTGGACAGTAAATGTTAAACCAAATTTTGAGCAGGAAATTGTTACATGACACTCACTAAGGTGCTTTAACTCTTTCCATGTCATGATAGGAATGTTAAAGAAAATCTTTGCCACATTTATGTCAGCATAGCACTTTATGGAACTATAGCAATTTATATAATCCTCTAAGCAGTGAGAGCTCCCTTAAAGATCATGGAAAGTCAGACGCAGATTTCTGCTAAGGGTATTAGTCAAGTACTACTCTCTGACACACTAATATATTTAATTTAGTGGGGGTGAAGGTGAGGATTGCAGCTAAACGGGCTGTGGTGTAATGAGGCTACATCTCAGTTTTCTTACAAGACAAAAATGAAGTGGGTAGAAAGAAATCAAAAACAAGAATACTAACTAGGCTGAGAAGTGAAATTAGCAGCCCAAAGAATATGGAATCACACGCCTTTCTCTTGTTTGTTTTTATCTTCAAGAGACTAAGTTTGTCCAACATTCCTCTCTACTGACTCATTCTCCTGCCTTTCTGTCCCCACACCTTTATTTTCCTTTTCTTCTGTTTTATTCTCTTACTCCATTTCATACTTGATTGAGACAAATAAACAAGGAACTGTTCTGAAATCCAGGCTTACTAAATCGTCAGTGCTTTCCTCAAGTTAAAAATGTTAGGAAAAAAAAATTCTACACACCCTTTTTATAGCTGGAGAACAATGATTAACATTAAATTAGTTAACACAATTTCATAGAAATGAAATGGATTCTGATGTCATTCAGGTCTCAGCACTATTTGTTTTTGCACTCTTTTGTTGCAATTACTTAAATTCTCAGAACCTCAGTTTTTAGTTTTTTGTTTCTTATCGTTCGTAATGAATAATCGTTTTCCCCACCTCTGATCTGTTTTAGATCCTCCAAAACCTTAGCAAACAATCTGACATCACTTGTCTTTTCTTCCTGGTTCTATGCATGTGATGTTTTGCTCCATGTTACCATGAATGGGGTTGAATATTTGTGGAATGTATTACTCCTTTCCAAAATCTTTTTTTTTTAATTTTTTTTAACGTTTATTTATTTTTGAGACAGAGAGAGACAGAGCATGAACGGGGGAGGGTCAGAGGGAGACACAGAATCTGAAACAGTCTCCAGGCTTTGAGCTGTCAGCACAGAGCCCGACGCAGGGCTCGAACTCATGGACCGTGAGATCATGACCTGAGCCGAAGTCGGACACCTAACTGACTGAGCCACCCAGGCATCCCTCCAAAATCTTCTAATATCTATCTTCTCTGTATTTTTTTTTTTACTTTGGTGACCATAGGACAAGTGAAAAATTCTTTCTTCTTTCTAGTACCTCCCTTTCACACTGAAGTTTTGTGCAAAACATAGCACTAAGTACTGGGCAAAATATCATTGATTAGTACACCTATTTATGAATTTGGTTCAGATGTTGGTCTGAACTTCATGTATGCTTCTCTGTATAAATATAGCTTGTGATATATTTCAATCTTTGTTATGGATGTCACTTTAAACTAAAAGTAACAGACTGATGAGACTATGTTCCTTGAAGTGGGCCTGTGTATTTATTGCTACTTGTTAATAATTATCATGATGGGCTGGCTCCTGTCAGGGCTAATGTACATATGAAAAGGTTGCCAGGACAGGTCATGTGTTTGGTAATTTTGGGAGTTTCTAAATCTGGAGAATACATTGCTTTATTTATTTATTTATTTAAAGATTAATTGTTTTTTTTTAATGTTTATTTATTTTTAAGAGAGGGAGAGACAGAAGAGAGAGAGAGACAGAGTGTGAGCTGGTGAGGGGCAGAGAAAGAGGGAGACAACAGACTTCTAAGAAGGCACCTGGCTCCTAGCTGTCAGCACAGAACCCTATGTGGGGCTCAAAATCAAGAACTGTGAGATCAGGACCTGAGCTGAAGTCAGGTGGTTAACAAAGTGAGCTACCCAGGTGCCCTGAATACATTGGGGTTTTTTTAGCTGTTTTTAATTGGATGTAGAAGAAAACTGATGGGGGAAATGGACTAGTGACATAGAAACTGAGATTTAGCTAATTTTTTTTCTTTATTTTAAAAGGAGAGCTGTGAAAAGATGAGAGTTAAGCCTTCTTCCTCTGTCAAAAGACATTATATAAATCAACAAAGGAAAGAATTTAAGTCTTCTATTCACTGCCAAAGTCTGTTGTACAAATCTGGTTCTGTGATAACATTTATGACATTTTGCAAAGGCATTCAGTAATAAATATGAATAGAGCTAGGACTGAATATTGTTATTTATATTCCCACATAGAGACTATGGAATAGATTTTAGTATTTCTTCTAATATTTGCATGATATAAAGTTATTTTTTTAATTTTCATAATTCTAATTATACAAAGAATTTAAAATGTGCTAATGTATATATAATAAATTTTAATCAGAAAGCACTGGAGGTTGTAATAACAATTGACAATAGAATTTAGAATATCTAAATTCTAAAATTATCTTGGTTAAATTAATATAAATCTTAAAAGACTAATTTATGAATGTCTATTATTAAATTGGTGTCTTATCCTTGAGCGGTATAATGAGATTATGATAGATGATCTTAAAGATTACCATTCAGCTCTGAAATTCTAGAATGGAATTTTAAAGTAAACTTTTTAAATGTTAATTTTTCTTTGAATTTAGATATAGATGTGTCTATTTGTGTGTGTGCGTATATATTAAACTTTTGATTTAAATAGATATAGAATGCATATCACCATTATTTTCCAAGGACTCTACTAATTTACCATCTATCCACTTTGATTTAGTAACTAGAAAGTTATTTTCCCATTTTGAATTTACTGAAATAGGTAATGGCTATCTTAATTTCCTAAGGCTGCTGTAAAATAATACCACACATTTGGTGGCTTATAACCAGAGAAATGTAGTTTTAGAAGCTAGAAAATCGAGGTGTAACAAGACCATAATTTCTTCTGAAAGCTCTAGAGAAGCATCTCTTCTGGCTTCTCCCAGGGTCTGATAGCTCCCAGCATTTTTTGTCAAATGATGAAGTAACTCCAATCTCTGCCATTGTCTTCACACAGCTGTCTGCTCCCTGTGGCTTCTGTGTCTGTATCTAAATTTCTTTCTTCTTATAAGGACACTGGTCATTGTATTAGGGCTCACTCTAATCCAATATAAACTCATTTTAACTTGACCACATTTTCAAAGACCCTATCTCAAATAAGGTTATATTTTGAGGTTCTGTATGGACATGAATTTGGGAAACACCACTCAACCCAGGACGGAATCATGTAATAATCAAACAGAGTTTCTCTTCAATCTGCAGTAACCAATATTGCCATAACGAAGTCACACAATTCCTTTCAGAAGCAAATATGTCTGTAGGAGATGGATACGTGTGATAGTAATAGAGTGGTTCAACAATTATCCAGCTTTCTACCTTTCATGAAGGGGGAATGGCTAGGTCTTGTGTCTTGGTGTCAACAAGACATTAAATAAAAGAAATAATGCCATTGTTTCCAGCCAATGGATTTAACAGCTATATTCTGCCTTTCCATTTGTTTAGAAAATGGTTCTCCAGGAAATAGGTCCTGGAATGAGAATGATGTAGAGCACAGTCCCCAGCAGACTCACAATATAGAAAGAAATAACCTTTGTTCTTGAGATTTGGGAATTGTTTGTATGTGTAGAATATGCATTCTCAATAGGAGTAATAGAAAATTGGTTTTTGAGGGCAAAAGAAAATCTTACTTTTTAATGTATAAAGTATGTATATACAGTACCTGGTATTAAAGGCCCATGGAGAGGTGATTAAAAAAAAAAAAAATCTCTAAACATGCTCTTAGAGGTGTAAGTGAAAAAAAAAATTGAGAAACTGTTGTGGAATAACCTAGCTGATCCTCGGTGATATCATAGGTTTTGTTGATACTGGCTATAAGTTTCAGTTTCAAATTTTGACACTTGAAAAGTTTCTTCATCAATTTGAGTTTACATTAACAACTCTGAATTATGGGCCTAAAATTAATACCACCCTTCTATGTTTTGTGATAATTAAGACAATCAACATAAAAGTTTATTTCATTTTAAAAAATGTAGGTATTATAATTTAATTTTATAATATTCATCTCAGTTTAATGTCCTGTGAAGAAATACATTACATTTCCATTCATACTTAAGGAAAAATTCAAAGGAACTGATTATATTTGCCAGGATAAGCTAAGTGCTAAAACAAAGAATACTAAAAACTCAATAATTTAACACATTACAAGTTATTCATTGTTCAATTCATAGTTGAAGAAT
Organism: Panthera uncia; assembly: GCF_023721935.1. Lineage (NCBI taxonomy): Eukaryota > Metazoa > Chordata > Mammalia > Carnivora > Felidae > Panthera > Panthera uncia. The sequence continues at coordinate 29,679,381 of NC_064810.1, forward strand.
TGGAACCAAAGTGGGATAGTCTGCTCTACACAATCATTCTGGGATTCATTTATCATTCACTCCATCTGGTAGCTGTTTTCTATAGGATTTAATCATCAAATGAATGACAGAACAACAGTCAGAGAGGGTTCTGTCTGGTGGAACCCTAAGGTATGGGAGGGATCTTTGAAGCCAGACCTAGAAATGCCTGTGTTCCATTAGCTGGAATTCAATCACATGATCTAATCTAACTATACGCGAAGCAGGGAAATTTGGGAAACTTGGCCAAGCTTTGAGTGAAAGGAAAGATGATTCTGGGTTAACATTCAATGTTCTCTTTGCCACCATGAGAGAGATTCATTAGTACACTCCAATGACCAAAGTGTTGGAAACCAGTTAAAATGTCCATTGTGCCAAGGCCATTAAGTGCATCATTCAAATGCTCTTCTGAATAGGCACTATTATTATCTTTGTTTCAGTTGAGGCGATTGTTATGATCACATTGGGGGTGGTAGAACCAAGATTAGAATCCAGATCTGCTTGATCCAGAGTCCAAGCTCTTAGCCAGCATGCTCTATCTTTTCACATTTAGGTACCCATTAATCATACCTTCTAGTAGAGATAATGGAGTAGAAATGCTACTTCACATTTGTATTAAACTAAAAAAAATTCCTGATCACATGTGAATGGTTTACTTAAGAATATTGTAAAATCACCGAAATCTTTAAATTTTCATCTCTTTTTGATAGTTTAAACATGATTCAGAATGAAGGCTGGAAAATAGACTACCAGAGACCCTGTAAATGTTCATCCAGCTTTGTGTCATAATGTCTTTTTAATATGTTTGGTGGGAAGTGAAGAAGAAAGAAACAGAGTAAAAAATAAGCAATAACCTGGACTTAAGACAGCTATAGATATAGGCTTAAAAAAAATCCCACAATGATCATCATGCTATGTAATTTTCATTGGCCCTGTCTATAAAATCAGTACTTCAAACACTCATGTTTGCCAGATCGCTAAAGGAAAGAATCCTACATAAGTAATCTTTAAAACAAACAAACAAACGAGAGAGAGAGAGAGAGAGAGAGAGAGAGAAATTAAAGAGATTTGGTAAAACTTTTCTCATTGCTAAAACCCATAAATGTATTTAGATGCCCAACATATCTTAGATATAATACATTCTTATATTTTATAATATAATATTTTATAATATAATTCTTATTCTTTATATTAGATAAAATACATTCTTAAATTTTATATTCCTTTAAATGTAAGGAACTAGTCATTGAAAATAAAGAAAATATATTAAAAATGAAAATAAGCTAATGCAATAGAGGAATAATACAATTTGTATTAAATTGTTAGAAGTCGCACTAGCATTTTTCAATCTTAATCATTTATTCCATTGGTCCCTTGACATTAGTACCAGTAGATGAAGGAAAAGCTGAAATTACTCAGAGAGCAAAAATCATTTATTCCTATACTCCTTTTTAAGTAAAAGGTAAATCAGTAGAAACTGCTTAAAAGACATTTCATCCAAATTAAAATATTTTGACATGAGGTACTGTATATGTCATTATTATTCTTTGATTTGCAGCTTTGTCTATAAACTTGGATCATGGTGATTTTGTCCATAGATTTCACTTTATCACTTAAGGAAGAGAATGTGTATTTACATCTCTCATGTTTTTAAGCAAAATTATATTATCTAGACTTCCTGATGTTATCTAACAACCAAAACTCTAGTCATCATTGTGAAAAGAAGGACTTCAAGTACTCCACAGGCAGTCAGAAGTTATTTTATCAGGCAGAATAAGATAATTTGGTGATTGGAAGAAAATCAGAATCTGCTCCCAAACAGATTTAGTTCTTCTGTATGATAGAAACATAGGCAGTTCAATTGGATTACACGTGCCCTTGGATTAATTCCATGATATTATTGTAAAGGAGAATAAGGAACTTCTTTTGAATCTGAGGAATCCATTGTTAAGTATGTCTAAAAGACACTCGGAGAGCAGATAACGTAAAAATCTGAGACCTATAGGTATGATAAGCTTCTTCTCCCATCTTTGACAAACCCTTCTTTGTAAGAACAACAGAAATTCTGTTTTGGATTTTAAAAATCTTCCTTGTTAGGATTACAGTTATGCATTGGTAAATTTCAATTATACAAGGCCCAGATTGGAGCAGATGGACTTGAAATAGTTTGGCAAAGAATCAAAGGGATTTTCTCTGGTTCATGATATTGTGATGTAAAAATAGCAAAAAGTGTATTACTTAATGTCATCGAAATTAGGCTATATACTAAAATAAGAACTCAAAAAGCTTTAAATAGAGATGATAAAATACGGAGCACAAAAAGACCATGCACACATACAAAACGTAGCCTGTCATGGTTGGAGGACACAGAGAGATGTGCACTTATAGTGAGGTTGTGAGGTTGACAACTTTGCTTATTTATAAAAAGCACTTTTCTAATCTAAGGTTGAGGTTATTGTCTTTGGTACTTTTTCACTTGGGTAGAGGTTAAGTTTTAGACGTTACTAAAATGGAGGCAGGGAGAGAGATGGGCAACTGCAGAATGTGGAGTACTGATATTATAAAGATATACATTTTCAAACTCTTTTATTATATTTTAAAAATGTTTATTTATTTTTGAGAGACAGGGTGTGCACAAGAGTGAGGAGGGGCAGAGAGAGAGAGGGAGACAGAGGATCTGAAATGGGCTGCTCTCACAGCAGAGAGCTTGATGTAGGGCTTGAACTCACAAACTATGAGATCATGACCTGAGCTGAAGTCAGATGCTTAACCAACTGAGCCACACAGGTACCCTGAAGATATAATTTTTGTCAATGAACTCTGAGATGTTTTTTATATGTTTTTAAAAAATCCAAATTTTAAGGTGTATGCAGTTAGAGAAATTATGCCTCGAGTTACAATTACTGTAGCATTTTATTTATTCAAGAGCTCTAAGTTTGAAAGTATCAGTCAACTTTTCAATCAAGACAGGAAATGATTTTCCAAACTGACTTTAATTCTAAAGAAAGAAAAAAATTCTTGATCACAAGTGATGGTATTTGGCAGGAAACACTTTATTTTTATGAAAGATTGCTATATTTTAGTCAACTTAAATTACAGATTTCTAAAAGTAGAATATTTTAATAACTACAAGTAACGCAGCCAAAGCACTGCTCATCAATAGATACATATGTAGGTAGACTTATTAAATATATAAGACTATTGATGAAAACTTGAAAATGAATTGATTGAAATTAGATACTCTGAACATATTTCAGAAGACCAATATTTAATTTATTTAAGCACCCTTTTACTTTTCGAACAAGGTAGAGTATAATAAAAAAAATAACATAGGAAGGAATGAGTCATCCTTTTCTGATCTGGATTTCTAATACTCTGCTTACTTTAACTGTCTCGTATCTTTTTGTAGATAACAACCCTAAATGTGGTGTTTCTGTATAATATGGTAAGACAATCTTATATAGAAAAATTGAAACTGAACAGATAACAAATGGTTATCTCTTGGCTTTAAAAATTCTGTAATTTTGAAAACAAAAACTGATTACATATTTCTATATTTTTGGTACATCAGGGATTTTCTTAAATTTATCAAGGCAATTTATTAAAGTGTTTCTATAATGTGGAAAGTATCTCCAATTAATCTTAGGAAACATAGCCTAACACTTAGCATAAATTATATGGTTGGTTCTGGATTCAAAGGAATATTGTATCTTTTACTACCTTGGGTTAGATATCTTATCTTCAGTATTCTCATCTGCACATAGGAATAATATCAACCACATAATAAAACTTTTATAGGAATTAAACACTGTAATGAATTTTTAAAAACTAGAGAAATCCCTGACATAGAGTCAGTGCTCACCACATGGTGGCAGATATGAAAATTATCATCATGGATCAAACGTTTGATTTGCCTATATATACTATCTTACAATTATAATAAAAAGAGCATGTTGGAAAGAGTAAAAAAAAAAATGTTTTTTTTTTTCCACTCACACCACATTTTTAAAGAATCTCATATGGAAAAGAAATATTTAATATTTTGCATCATATATTGTGCAGCTTGCCTTCAGATGAGTATTTTATGGTTCTCTATGATGCCAACTTAGAAGAACAATCACAAAGAAGGCCATTTGATCACCTCACCCAAATTAGGGTTAATTATAGTCTCTTACACACAGTTGTCTTTAGTTGTATTAAAATAGATATTTATCTGGTAGGCACATTTTGAGTACATAATAATACCATTCCAAGTTTTACATAAAAGGAGCCTAGATTTCCATGTACACTTCTCTACTCAGCTGCTTATTTAGAGATGAAGAAGCAATTTGTATTTGAAAAGATACTGAAACCAAAAGGCTGCTTCATCTTCTGTAATTTTAAACTCTCTGATTTGGTTCTAACTCTCTTTCTTGTTCTAAACTCTCTTCCTTGTTCTAAGCCACTTCTAGTTTACGTCTTACTGCAAACCTTTAAAAAATGTTTTTGTAGCTAAAGCACCGCTAAAATTGAACTTCCAATTTCTAGTAGAATGTTTAAGTTTTAAAGATTTTCCTTTATTTTAAGAAAAAATTAGAGTGAGAAATTATTATTTTTTTCTATAGACAGTGCTCACTAGAGGTGTGCTAAATTTAATTGAAATACACAGATTTCTCTAATACAGATCTTATCAAATCTCCAAGAAGGAGATGTCTTTGTTCCCTTTGGATTTAATGTCCATATGACATTTCTGTCTGCTGACTCTCACTGCTATTGACAGTGTGAGAGTTTTGGTCATAATCTTAAACCATTACTTGGTATGGGATTCTTTAAAAATGTCATCAGTTTTCCTTAGTCACATTTAATATCAAATGAGATACTGACAAAACATTCTTTTATTTTTTTAAGGCTTCTTTATTTATTTTGAGAGAGAAGGAGAGTGCATGCATGTGGGGGCGGGGGGGCGGGGACTGGGGGGAGGGACAGAGAGAGAGACTCCCATGCAGGCTCTACACTGTCAGCTGAGAGCTGAAGCTGCTCGAACTCACAAACTTTGAGATCATGACCTGAGCTGAAACCAAGAGTTGGACGTTTAACCCACTGAGCCACCCAGGCACCCCGACAAAACATTCTTTTAAAGTATCACTATAAAAAAAAAAAAAAAAAAAAAAAAAAAGTATCACTTATGAGGGGCACCTGGGTGGCTCAGTGGGTTAAGCCTCCAACTTTATTCAGCTCAGGTCATGATCTCCGTACATGAGTTCTAGCCCCATGTCAGGCTCTGTACTGACAGCTAGGAGCCTGGAGCCTGCTTTGGATTCTGTCTCCCTCTCTCTCTGTCCCTCCCCCACTCGCACTCTGTCTCTGTGTGAATAAACATTAACAAAAATTTAAAAATAAATAAAAAATATCACTTATGAAAACATGGACTCCAAATTCCTTTGTTATAGATATCATTATTACATAATGTAGGTAATTTATAGCAAAAAGTGGCACAAGACTGAAATCACTGTCTTGACACTTGGAGTAGATAAAGTATTATGAATGCAAAATGATGATGCTTGGCCAAGTAAATATAACCAGAGCGATTTCCTTTAAGTAAGCCTTTCCTCTCTATGAGCTTATTTGTCATATTCTACACAAGGACAACTTTCTATGAGATATGAGGCCACACTTTTCTGCCCCAGAGGACAATAGTAAATGGTAGGTCATTCTCCTCCAACCTATCCCCCCCTTCTTCCCACACACACCCTTTCTGCCTCTGAGTGATTTTATAGATCACTTAAGGAAAAGCATCTATACATGGTGAGTCTATCAAGTATAAAATGGAATCTATCTTTTGTCCTATAAATTGATAGCCATGAGAAAACTCTTCCAGGTGAAAGGTTCCAATACCTTCCTTTCTGAGACCTATGCTAAAACTTAAGGCTTTAAATCTTTGTCTTTTGTTAATTTCTGTATTATTTTATTAGGAAGACTCTATTTTCAGAGTATTTTTGTTGTAGTCATGTAAGGAAATTAGATTTAGATAGAAATTGTGTGTGTGGGGGGGTATAGTATTTTCAGAGGATTGAGGTAGACTTTATAATCCCTTAAGCTAAATCTTTGTCAAAGTGTTTTAAAATACAAGTTTAAAAAATATCAATTATTTTTCAGTATTCAGATAAATACGAAATTTTACTCCAATGAATTTTGAGGTTTTCCAAGACTGGGGTATTAATTTAGTCTTGGCCCTTTGGGGGGAAAAAAAACAAAAAGAGAAGAAAAACAAAAACAAAAAGATGTGCACGTTTAGTCTTTCTTTCAGAGAGTGGTAAGACAATAACACAGTCAGAATCCTTACTGTGAAGATTCCAGTGATTTAACTTCAGCACATTAATGCACTTTTTTTTTTACAACTAAATAATGTAGATCAAAAGTGTCCTGAAATTACTCTTAGTGCTTCACAAGAAAAGTGGTTTGTTTTATTTTTTGCAAGACTATTTCATCACCATAATTTTCAAGCATGCTGAGGTGCCACAAGAGCTCTCCTTAATTGCTTAAGCGTCGCTGACCTTTTATTTGAAACACACAATATCACGTCCGTAACAGGCAAAGGAGAGCTGAATTAAGTGGCAACGCCAAAATGTATCCACCAAACAAAAGGCCTGAAACGGCCTCAAACAGAGAGCCTCTTTCCTAATATTTTCCAGTAGGGGGAACTAAAGACTCACTATCCAGCATTTAGCAGGGCTCGGGGACCTGCGTTGAGTTCCCATAACCCGCCTTCTAATCACCGGAACAGGCATCAAACAGCTACCAGTGAGCCTGTGATCACACGTGGGCCTGGCCACACCGGCCACACCGGGGGCACCGCAGACACTGGCATCCCTTTGATCCAACGTGGCCTTCCTTAATCATCCCCGGTCCTGATGGCATTGACTTGGTGTTTTTTTTGCCTTAATTTTCAGGGTCTGTCATCTTTGGGCTGAAATTCGGCTCTTTTTTAGCTTCTTTTAGCTCAGTGGGTTTTCAGCTTTCCTCCATCCTGTGTTTTCCGAAATTTCCTTTCAGAGTTGCCAGTCTCTGTGGGATAAGGGCTTCGAGTACACCTCTCGCCCTCAGCTCTCTGATCCCCTCTCCCCATCCTAAGCATCTTCTGCTGAACTCCTTGCATGCCACAAACCCGCGTCAAACTCATCTTTGCGGGGTCATAAGGCAACTGAGTAACATAAGAGGGGATGCCACCCTTCCCCTCCCTTCTTCCCCCGGGGATTCCTCAGGGGGCCATAGATCTTGGCTAAAACAAGCCGGTAGAGGCTAGAGATTTCTGTTCAATCCCCCCCCTTCTTTTTCTTGTGCTTTTTTAACGACATAGGAAGCACCCACACACAACCTTTCCGCTTCGAAAGGTGGTTATATTTTGTTTCCTTTCCTTTTCTCCCTCCCGCCCAGCTTCTCATTTTGCTAAGAGGTGAAGAGTGAGTGTTTGTGTGATTTTAACGGGTAATGAGGCTGCGCCCTGGGTCCTGGAGGATGATCTTTTTCCAGAAAGCGCGTGCATCTCGGGCAGACGGAGGGATGAATAATTAGGAAGGGCTTCCATGGAATCACTCACCGAGAAAATTACCTGCCCATTAAACGGGACGCCGCGAGGAGCCGGGGACTAGAGCCCACCTATCCCCGCCCCGGGCAGGAGGCGCGGAGACGGGGAAGGAGTTGACGGGTGGCTTGGGCTCCAAATTTGTTAATTTCCGCCCCCCGAGGAATCTCGGCTCCCCTCGCCTGCTCCCCCCGACTGCCCAGCGGACTAGCGCCCCCTGCACGTGCGGGTGGCGGACTCTGGAGGTGGAAAGCTCAGCGCACCCCCGCGTCACCCCTGCCCCCCTCCCCGGGGCAGACTCCTAGCAGCTTTCGTTCCTCCCCACCCCTCCCGCCTCCTCGCCTTCCCTCCTCTAAGTCCTTCCACCCTCGGCAGCTGCTGGAGGAGACGGACGCTCTGCTGCGGGGCCGCGGGAGCAACGGCGGCGGCGGCGGCTGCAGCGGAGGGACTGACGGCTGCACCGGGGCGGGCGGCTGGACTGCGCGCTCCCTTTCGCGCCCGCTCCCGGGCTTTGGGCTCGCTCGCCCCGCTCGGCGGTCGCCCGCGGCCGCCCGGGTTCACCGTCGCTCTGAGGCGGCACCGCGAGGGTGGCCGCTGCCTCAGCCCTGCCCCTCGTTCCCTCCCTCCCTTGCAGCCCCACCACGTAGGAGTTCGGATTCTCCACCCGAGTCGCCCTGATTTCCCTTTGCCTCTTTCTGAAGCGGGAGTGGTGGAGGGAGGCAGCGAGGCTGCGAGGGAGAGGCCCGCCAAGTCGGCCCGCCTGCAAAGTGTTGCTTTGACACATCCTTATTATGGAAGTTAAGTGAAAAAACTCTGGACGTGGAGCGGCTACCGAGAAGGAGACCGGGCAAGGAAAACCAGTAGGCAGGCCAATGGTGTTTCGGCAGCGCGCTGGCAAGTTTGTGGAACACTTTCTAGGAATTAGGTCTTTTTCCTCCCTCTTCATCTTCTTGACTGCTGAAGAAAGAACTTGGCTTTGGAAGGCAATGGAGCCTGAGGACAGAGGGTTAGACACACTTGAATAATCCCTCCGGCTGGGCTGAATTTGTGGGAATTTAGGAAGCCAGAGTGTGGAAATACAGCAGCCTTTGGAGTGCCCTCTGTTAATTTGGATGGAGCTAAATGTGCCCCATTCGAGACCTCTCCACTAACCCCTTCTGATCTTGCGATTTGCTCTTCTTGACTTTAATTAGCATCTAGGAAAGTCTAAACTTTGGACCTACCTCTTTTTTTGATACTTATTTTTGTACTTTTGCTCTCTGGGATTGGTTTCTTAAAACAATCTGGATCCTTTTTAATATGTCAAAATGAGTCGGCTGATGTTTACACAACTACTGCTCTGTGGATTTTTATATGTTCGGGTTGATGGTAAGTTAAAAATACTTTTATCCTCCTCCCACCCCCCAGAAAGCCCATTTATTTCTGAATGAGTTGTGGGCCATCAATAAAATGACATTGTGTCTATTAGTCCCTTTTGGTCAGGCACAGGGACTTTTGGGGGGCAGAGATTTTAAGTCTTTGTTTCTCAACTGCTGCAAGTGGAAGGCGTTAGTAGTCACCTATTGTTGTTATTATTGCAATTTGCTTAATTAATGGAGGAGTTGCATAATAAATAATGGGCTCTCAGTTTTGTTAGAAAAAGGAATATTACAGTAAATCTCTGGAATACTCTTGTGCCTACTGCTATTTGGTGTTTGCTCTTGTATCTGAACTTTGGCTTAGAAATTCAAGTAAAGAAAAATAGTAATAGACACTTGAATGAAGGTTCAGTGGGTTAGGAATTTGAGGCAGGGTATCTCAGGGATTGATGTGTATCACTTGTACGCTGGTGAGTGCTCTTCTAGTGTGAAATCAGAATCAAGAATTTAGATCACAGGGAGAAAACTGTCAAAAGTAAGACTGGGCGAGGCTCCAGGAAGGGGGGAAACATAAGCTCGGGGCTGGCTGTGGGCACAGAACACTCAGCTCAGTCCCCAGTGGCAAACACAATGGGGATCTGAAACAGGTACTGTAGGTGTCTCCCTCTGGGTTGAGTCAGTCTGTCAAGCAGACAGCAGTCTGCCTCTGATTCTCCTGTCTTTTGTTCAGATATGGTTTCCTGGGATAGTTTCACAGGATGTCAGTTTCTTGTGGGAGGATTGCAAAATCCTTTCTTGTAGCTCTTTTGAATGATGAGTGGAAGTAATCATTAACATGCTTTTTTTGTTAGTTCATAAGAAGTCGAAAGAACATTTGGTATTAACCTTCTAGGGTCTTCAGTTTTTAAATCGATAGAAAGGATATGCGTAAAGAGAAGACTGGAGCGTTTTGTTTTTTTTTTTTAATGTGGATTGTAGTACTTTAGATTTGCAATAATTGTACTTGTAAAGAATCTGTGAATTGGTCCAGATATTTGAGCCATCATAGTAGCTTGTTGCTACATAAACTTTCCTCCAGCATTTGCATTGTGGACGAATTCATTATTTGGGACACTGCCTATTTTTGCCCGCCTGTAGGAGCTAACTTTGTTCCAGGCAGCTGCTGCTGCACAGAACCCAGCGTATCAGACTCCAAACAGGAAGGCTTTCTATAAACATGAGGCAGTACAGATGAGTTTACCTACTGTCAAGTGGCTGTTTTCAATCATGGACTACATGAGTACTTTTGCCCCCAGCGATAGTAGGCAAGGCATTCATGTGGGCACACTGCTTTTTCTTTTTTCCTTCTAAGTAGTAGATGTTTAGGAATTAATCATTATGAATCACACTGTGACAATATCTATAGTCCTACCTAATCATTCACCATGCATTTTCTTTTTCAATACATTTACCTTTACGATACATTTACGTTGACCTAACCAAAAGGTTTACGTATTTCTCCCAAGTGTGTTGGATTATCCTGATAAGAAGACTTTGATATAACTTTTTGGATAATATGTCCTCATAAACCATGAATTTACATATTTCAATACCAGAAATGCATGCATAAACTATATGTTAGACTATAGAATCATCACCAAGTTGTTTTTTTCTCTTTTGGAATTAGTGTGTAGCTAAGAGGAATACAATTAAATTGCTCAGTGGAAGTGACAGAGGGAATCAGAAGAGCTTGGTGTTACAGAATGTAATTAATGTACCAGGGTGTTTGGAGATATATGAAACAAATGCAATTAACCAGCTTGCTGGAACAGCAGTAGCAAGACATCGTTTCTCTCCTTCCTTCCCTCCCTCCCATCCTGCCTCCCTTCTTCTCTTCCTTCTCCCCCTTCCTCACCCCCTCCCTCATGTCCCAGAGACACGCCTAGGACCTTTGTTCTGATTTAATATTATAGGGTAAGGGGAAAATTTATGTCTAGGCCACAATTATGCAGCAAAATTCATAGCAATGTAGTGAAAAATGTGCAGTGTTGAGAAGTTGAAAAGGTAATGGTAATTTTTTGTTTGTTTTTGTTTGTTTGTTTGTTTGTTTGTGAAACTAGTTTTTATATTTAACGTCTACTACTCCAGAAGCAAAGGAAGCTGTGGACACTTACTGAATGAGTACATAGAGCATACATTTGACATTGGATTGTCTTTGGTTTACTCCAGAACGATGACAGCTTCTCCATGGGGAGTGTTGAAAATTTGGGATGTAGACAACACTGCCCTCTAGGCTATCTCAACACACTGGGACTGAGTGCTCACATATATAATGAGTAGGTTGGTTTGTAAGATCTCTAAGCTCTTTCTCTTCCAGGATTCTATGATTTCTATTTACTTATTATCCTTCTTAGAAGTGTGTGCTTATTCTCCCCATGAATTTCAAATTTAGAGAAGCTTGTACCATTTCAAAGATATACTGACTATCCTCGTGCTAGACACAGAAATTAATTTTATTCAGTGACAAATGATACATAGATTTGCATTGAAATTTGCTTGGTAGGTTATTTATATGTGCATTTTTATAGTATGTGAAAAATGTTAGAGTTTTGCCTCCTCATAGAAGATATGTGCTAATATTATTTATGATTTTTCAGTATCCTGTGTCTGTAGGAATCCATAGAGAATAAACATTGAGTTAGCTGAGAGCTACAGACAAACTTTTCTATTTGGGTTGTAAATGAAGATTTTCTTATTTGATACAGAATAATGAATGGCATGCATATTTTTCTTTACTGTTCCATTGGAGAATATGTATCACATTTAGCTTTTGTTCTCCAGATTTTCTTTATTTTTAAGTGAGACTGTGGTTTTATAGTCATTTACAGGGAACAGACATAAATTACCACAATGCTTTTTAATTACATCCATCGCCGTGCATTGTGTCAATTCAGTAATTTTACCGTTGTGAAAAGATATTTTCAAAATAAGAATAATGTTCTTATCTTTAATTCTTAATGTTCTTATCTTATATTCTTAAATGAAAATGGCACACATGATATTTGGGGAGAAAACGATAATGTGCATGCAGAGTGTAGATGCATAATCTCATACATTTTGCTAAAGTGTTTCTTTTAGTAATGGGCGCATTATCATAGCAATATGTAGTCCACTTCAGAACTTAAACTGCCTATAAATAACCTGAAATTTGTTCTTACAACTATGTAGTGATATCACTTTGAATTGGCTTTGTTTGAATAACCTTTGATTCTAGGCAACTTGTGGACCTTAAACCAAAAAGATTTCTTAGAACATCAAAAAAGAGTATCTTAAAAGAAAAAAAAAAAGCCATGATTATACAAAATAATAATAATAATTCTGGTCACCTCATCCTTGAGCAGCTTCTATAAAATAGTATCTTTGACAATAAAAATATTGATTTGTAAGCACATTGTACACATATTGGGATACATATACTGTAATGAGAGGAACTTAGTTATGTGGAATGTGTGTGTCTAGTAATATCTGCTTTAGTAGTCCCTGCAGTCTGTAGGAGGTACAGTTACCTCCAATGTATGATTTGCTTTTTGAAGGGTTTTAGTGAAAAGATCTCCTTTTATTTATTTCTCTTCTTCCCCTCTTCAACTCCTTGTCTTGACCCTCCTCTTCCTCTTCCACTTCTTCTTTCTCCTTCTTCCCTCCCTTCCTTCCTTCCTTTCTTTCTTCTCCTTTTTTTTTTTTGGACCAGGTGGAAAGAATTAGAGAAACATTTACATTTGAAGAGTGAAGAAGATATGTTTCTTGAATGACAATTTAGAAAAATCTGCCTTTAAAGTAGATATATTAGGGGTGCCTGGGTGGCTCAGTCGGTTGAGCGGCCGACTTCGGCTCAGGTCATGATCTCACGGTCCGTGATCTCACGGTCAGCTGTGCTGACAGCTCAGAGCCTGGAGCCTGTTTCGGATTCTGTGTCTCCCTCTCTCTGACCCTCCCCTGTTCATGCTCTGTCTCTCTCTGTCTCAAAAATAAATAAACGTTAAAAAAAAATTTTTTTTTAAATAAAGTAGATATATTAATAGTGTTTTACTTTTGGATATATCCAATTGGGGTCTTGACCAACACTTTTCTTTTGCAATACTTTATACCTTTATGCAAACTTATTTTGCATAGAACCAGTCTTTCTCCAGTTAGACAAATGGAAGTCTACTGATCTGTGTTCAGACAATGGAAATTTACAGACTGCCATTTTATAGATTTATTTTTAAAGGAAAATATTGTTATGTTTCTTATAGTGTATCCCAGTATAGACCTATCAACCTATCAATACATTAATATTAATATAGATTTTCTTCTTTCTTTAAATTACTGAATAAAGCATGAATGAATACTTACATAAAGTCTTTCAAAGGGAAATTCCCATCAACTTTTTCAATGTTTCCGTATATGTAATATCATGACAGAGACCTAATATACTATCTAAAGTATGGTATATTCACCCGATACCCATTTCTAATTCAAAAACTGTTTTGTGTTGGGATAACCTAGGCCTCAGTAGTTAGTGTTTTCTTGTCCATTTGCACCTCATTCGTAAGAAATTTTATCTAATCACGTGGGTTTCATTTTTTTTTTTAAGTTTATTCATTTTGAGAGAGAGAAAGAGAGCAAGCTAGCGTGTGCGTGCGCACAAGGGTGGAGGGAGGGGCAGTGAGAGAGAGAGGGAGGGAGAGAGTCTCCAGCTGGCCTTACACTGTCAGTGCAGAGCCTGATGTGTGGCTCGAACTCATGAACCATGAGATCATGACCTGGGCCGAAATCAAAAGTCAGACATTTAACTGACTTAACCACCCAGGTGTCCCTAGTCACATGGGTTTGAAACCCATCTTAATGCTGATACTTCTCAAATTGCTGCAATCATTGTGTGAAGGAATATAGTGCCTGGAACAGTGTTTGACATATCCAGCTGACTACTTGACATTTTTGCTTGATATCTAATAAGCATATGTCACGCTTAGATGGTAAGTGGACTTACTGTGGTCATCATTTTGCAAAATACACAGATGTCAAATCATTATGTTGTACACCTAAAACTAATATAATGTTATATGTCAATTATATCTCAATTTAAAAAAAAAATATCAAACTCAGGCTGATGATAGAATCTGCTTCTCATTTCCAGCTGAGTAGATGGCATCACTATTCATAGAGATTTTCATGACCGAAAACTAGAAGTCATTCTTGACTTATCCTTATAGTCCATATCCAACTTGCTAGTAAACCCTTTGAAATATATCCTGATGCCAATGATTTTATGTATGTTTGTGATTTTCCCACATTTAAGCATTTTCAAATATACAGCAAAGCTGAAAGAAGTCTATAGTGAACATTCTCCTAGATTCTAGCATTATTTTACTGTACTTGATTACCATATACTCATCCATTCATCTATTCTTCTAAGCATCCATTATATATTTTTTAAAGTTTACATTTAACTCCATTTAGTTAACATACAGTGTTATATTAGTTTCAAGTGTACAATACAGTAATTCACCACTTCCATATATTACCCTGTGCTTATCACAAGTGCACTGCTTAGTAGCCATCACCTATTTAATCCATCCACCATCCCATCCATTATATTGTTTTGATGCATTTTCAAATAATTAGATACTAAACATTTCTTACTACTTTAACCACTACCGTCCTGGTCAAAAACTGGACTATTGCAATAGTTTGATAAATGATTTTCCACCTCCCATTCTTGTTCCTCTATTCCCCACACCTTAGCCCCATGCAAATTAGTTTTCCACACTAGACAAAGGGACCTTTTAAAAGCATGTAATGGTAGCTCCTTGCCTAGAACCATGTAATGGCTTCTACTCACAACTCTTCACAATGGTTTACAAGACTATTCAGGCCCCTCTCTGCCTCTCTGCCCTCATCTGCTCACACTCCCCACCTGTATTTAAAACTTTTCTTTTTAATGTTCTGTTTCTGACTCAGGGCTTTTGCATTCATTCTTTCTTCTAACAGAAATATACTTCCATGGATTTTTGCATGGGTAAATCTTTCAATTGATCTAATAAGTCCCTATCCAATAACATCTCTTCAGAAATATGGGCATTCCTATCTAAAATTACTTCCCTTAAAAGACTATCGGGCTTCTTCCTTTACCTGTCTTAATTTTTTTCATAGCACTTATTACCTCCTGGAAGTATGTGTGTGTGTGTGTGTGTGTGTGTGTGTGTGTGTATAAACAATGATAAAGGGACTGACACCTACCCTACCCGCAAGGTAAGAAGTTAGGCTGCCACAACGTCATGAATGCTGGGGGAAGAAATGAGACTTCTGGGTCAGAGGTGATGGAGTTCATTAGTCATGCCATAGCAAGTAGCATGATGTTATGTTTGTTTCAATTTACCTTGCCCCTGAAATGCCTTGGAAGCGGTATAGCGGGGCCCAGAGAGATTACGCACACATAGTGGGTTAGCCTTACAGTTGAGGGACCCTGATCTTGGGAACCCAGATAGTTTACACAGACAATAAGCACACTGCCTAACCTTTGCCTCAGAGGAAGATATTGTCTTGACTGTATTGGATAATAAGCATATCTGCCTTCTGCTCTTAAGAGAGTCCATCTCAGGGGCGCCTGGGTGGCTCAGTCGGTTAAGCGTCCGACTTCAGCTCAGGTCACGATCTCACGTTCCGTGAGTTCGAGCCCCGCGTCGGGCTCTGGGCTGATGGCTCAGAGCCTGGAGCCTGCTTCTGGTTCTGTGTCTCCCTCTCTCTCTGCCCCTCCCCCGTTCATGCTCTGTCTCTCTCTCTCTCTCAAAATAAATAAACGTTAAAAAAATTTAAAAAAAAAGAGTACATCTCAAATTTAGAAGACTATTTGGTATCTAAGTATACTTGAAAAGATAGTTTTTAATAAAAGTATTAGTGGCTCTGCTAGCAAGATGTGCAGAAATCTTGCACATGGAAAATTTCCTCCCAACAATAGATAGTTAGAAATGTTTATTTATCGTCTGACTCTTTGAGCTTCTAGGGCAGACACTTAGTTTTGTCTGTCATGTTTAATAATGTTCCTGCAGTGCCTGGAGCGCTGGATGACACATATGAGATATTCAAATATTTGTTGAATAAATGAAAATGTGCTTATGGAGTCTTTTGAGATGTTTATTTCCATGCCCTCCTCAACACATGAAACATTTACCATTTGAGCAAGGTTTATTTATTTATTTTGGAGTCTGTGTGTGGGCACCTGTGTATGTGTGTCTAGTGAGAGACAGAAAGAGAGTTATCAAGCATGAGTATTTTGACACAAGTGACATCATTATTTCTGGTGATTCAATATTCTGCTTTTCACCTGGCAGAAGATATAGATTTGACCATCTATCTAACCAAGAATATTTTCTGTAGTGGTAGTTTTCACGGTCACTCTCCCCCCAAAGCCCACACTAATACTGCTGTGTTTTTTAATCTTTATTTTATTTATTTTATTATTTTAATGGTTATTTATTTTTGAGAGAGAGAGAAAGAGAGAGAAGCATGGAGAGATGGAGCCAAAGAATCTGAAGCAGCCTCCAGACTCTGAGCTGTCAGCATAGAGCCTGATGAGGGCCTCGAACTCATGAACCATGAGATCATGACCTGAGACAAAGTCTGATGCTTAACTAACTGAGCCACCCAAGTGCCCATATTTTATTGTTATTTATATATAGAGAGAGTGAGTGGGGACAAGGGGCAAAGGGAGAGAGAGAGGGAGAGAGAGAGAGAGAGAGAGGGAGGGAGAGAGAGAGAGGGAGGGAGGGAGGGAGAGAGAGAGAGAGAGAGAGAGAGAGAGAGAGAGAGAGAGAATAAGAATCTTAGGCAGGCTCCTGCTGCAGGGTTTGATCTCAAAACCCTGGGATCGTGACCTGAGCTAAAATCAAGAGTCAGATACTCAACCAACTGAGCTGCCCAGGTGCCCCAACACTGCTGTTTTTTTAGCACACTGTTGAATGTTATGTGTATAGACAGGGAACTCCTTTAAATGATTTAGGTGACTTAATAAGAGCATACACATTTTCTCCCCATTAAGGAATGTTGACTTATATGATGCTATCTAGTTTAGAAATTGAGACTTCTCTGTACATTTAGGGCAGATTTCCATGCATGCACTAGCAAAAGAAAAGTGAATATTTAGAGATAGAATTACCTGGATTACTTCTTTTTTTTATTTTTTTATTTAAAAAAAATTTTTTTATACCTGGATTACTTCTAAAATTAGTCTCCAAATATATGGCTCACTAATAACTGAAAAAGAAGAAGATTAAACAATCCCCATAATGGGCGTTGTTCTACTCTATCTGCTATTGCAATCATTATGTTCAGGGCCCTATTTATCATTATTGATATTAAATTGAAATATATTCAAGAATTTGGTAGGTAGAACCTCTTTATGGACCTAATTTTGATTTTAAGAAAAAAATTCAAAGGATTCTTAACTGGAAAATTTACGAAAAAAGAAATAATAAGATAAGGGCCAACATAGACATCCGTAAATTTTGCTAATTAAATATTTTTTCTTCCAACAAGCTTATTGAAATGTAATTCATAGATTATGCAATTCACCTATATAAAATATACAACTCAGTGGTTTTTAGCATATTTACAGAATTATATAACCATCATTACAATCTAATTTTAGACCTTATTTGTCATCCAAAAAAAAGGAAACCCTATATCCTACTTCCTCATCCACCAGTTCTCTGACAGTCCTAGGAAGCCACTTGTCTGCTTTCTGTCTCTATAGATCTGTCTATTCTCAACATTTCATGTGATAGAACCATATAATATAAGGTCTTTCATGACTAGCTTCTTTCCCTGAGTCTAATGTTTTCAAGATTCATCCATGTTGTAGCATATATCAATACTTCATTCCTTTTTATTGCAGAGTAGTATTCCATATCATTTTTCCTTTGAATTATTAATTCATGGACATTTAGGTCATTTCTACTTTTTGACTATTGTAAATATTACTGCTGTGAACATTTGTGTAGTAATCTTTGTGTGCACATGTATTTTCATTTCTCTTTAGTGCGTACCTGGAGTGGATTTGATGGGTCACATGGGAACTCTAATGTTTAACATTTGAGGAACTGCAAGACTGGTTTCCAAAACAACTGTACCATTTTACATTCCTACTAACAATATATAGGGTAAATATATTCTCTTAATTCACCTTGGAAAGCAAACATCGGATGGCTTTTATGAGTTGGATATGGTGTCTTATAGTGAAATAGTTTTAATATTATAATAATACACCTTAAATTTCCATCTATGCTCATTTTTTATCTCCTCAGTGATTGTCTTCTAAGTCTTCTCCAATCACTCCGTAAAGTTTTACAAATTGAAATTAACCCAAATTGAACTTTTCATTTTCAGCAGAGACTTCAGTAATACTAAATATGTCATGGAATGATTGCAAGTCAGAGCTAGAAGTTTTGCACTTGTGCAGTACAACTCTGTCATTGGTTGGACCCCTGTAGAACTGAAGCTCAGAGATTTTATGTGTTCTGTCACAGATCCCTTTGCTACTTAATGGTAGAACTGAAACTATAGTTGAGAGATGCTTTCTTTCTATGTATCATGCTTCTCTTGAGAGACAGTTTCCAACTTCTCAGCCCTGAAACTATCTTTAACAAGAATTCCAGACTCTTGTTACTGAAATGGCTAGTTGTTGGGGCGCCTGGGTGGCTCAGTCAGTTAAGTGTCCAACTTCAGCTCAGGTCATGATCTCACGGCTTGTGGGTTTGAGCCCCATGTCTGGCTTTGTGCTGACAGCTCAGAGTCTGGAGCCTGCTTCAGATTCTCTCTCTCTCTCGCTCTCTCGCTCTCTCTCTCAGGATCTCCCCCTCCCCACTCGCACTCACTGTGTCTCTCTCTCTCTCTTTCTCTCTCTCTCTCTAAAATAAATAAACATAAAAAAATAAAAATGAAATGGCCAGCTGTTTTGTGAGCTTGTCAACAGGACAATTAGCTTGATACATTGAGGTGATTTATTTGATTTAGCACATGTTTATAGAGCATCCATTTATAAACAAGCCAACTTGCTGTGAGCTCTGTGAGGAACATAATGACCTGTTAAATAGTTGCCACCTTCAGCAAGATCCCCCAATGCAAGACAAGATAACTCATGTTCCAGTCACAAAAGCAAAAGTAGTGGCTGGTAAGTGGTTGAAGGTATATACAGCATAGTGTGGGAACTCAGGGAAGGAATAGTTGATTTCCAGCTGGTACAATCTGAGAGAAGTCAAGATCAAATGGGTCACTTAGAGGAAGAGTAGGGTCTTAATAGGCAGAAAGATTGGACATTACATTAAAGCAAAAGGAATAACAGGAGGAATGGTATGGAGATGCGAAGGTGTGCTAAGGGAAAGGCAAGACATCTAGTTGAATTGTAACATGGTTTGTCCATAAGGGACAAAGTGGAAGATGATTATCGAAAGGGAGTCAGTCAACAAACACTGTTGAGTGAGTTTGAGTAAATAATTTAAAGTTTTTATGCCTCAGTGTCCTTATCTATAAAACGGACAGGGTGATAATATATATTTTATACAATCAATGTGAGGAATAAATGTATTTATATATATATGTATGTATGTTTATATATGCACATATATACATGAAAATACATGTATATATATATGTATATATGTTATATATATAGAAATTATATATAAAATGTTCTGAAGAGTGCCTGGTACATAACGAACACCATTTAAGTGGGGTTTTTTATTATTATTTTATTTATTTATTTATTTATTTAATATTAGAGAGAGAGAGAAAGAGAGAGTGTGTGTACACAGAAGAGGGGCAGAAGGAGTGAGAGAGAGAGAGAGAGAGAGAAGAGAGAATCCTAAGTAGTCTCCATGCTTAGTAGGGAACCTAATGCGAGGCTTGATCCCACAACCCCGGGATCATGACCTGAGCCAAAATTAAGAGTCAGTCGCTTAACCAACTGAGCCACCTAGGCGCCTCTAAGTGTTATTTATTGTTATTCTTATTATATCATTATTCCTTTTCTAGTGTGGACTATAAGCAATTTTAAGAGGACTTTGGCTATCAGGCTGATTATGGGCTGCATATGAGATGCATTTCATGATAATTTTCATGTCATCTTTCAAGTATGAGTCTTCGGGTGACTGATTAAGGACTTTTATTGCCTCTTAAGGGGAATCATCTGTGGCCACACCTATGCAACTGTGCCAAACATGCCAGACAGGTGTGTTACCATTGCATCATATGCTGATTGCGGAGGGATTCCCAAGTGAGTGGCATTATGAATGGAAGGAATCAACAAGAGAGGCCTACTGTAAATAGCCATTTGTTAACAAGTAGAGCATGCTCATGTAAACCTGCATTTTGGTTCATGCTGACTGATTTACATTTTATCCAGAATATTGTTTACTTGGTGCTTTTCATATAGAGTACCGTGAAGATCAATATTGGGTAAGACAAACTTATTTGGTTCTAAGTAAACACTTCTGGTATTGAAAATCCTTTGTAAAAATTAGCAGTCTGCACTCATATTTTTTCTAAATAGCCTACTTATCTTTCTCTCATTTAGTATAGACAGTGACTCTAATAATTTTGACAATTATCCATTCATTAGATTCCCACATTGAGTGGTTGTGTAAATCAAAATGGATAACCTGAGTAAAATGATATCATCACTTTCGTGGAAGGCACACACTTTAGGTGGTCAGAAGCTCTGAACTGCAGCTTTTGCTTTCCTACTAATTAATTGTATGACTTTAGATCTTTACATTTTTTTAAAATGTTTATTTTTGAGAGAGAGAGAGACAGAGAGAGAGAGATCCAGAGCATGAGCAGGGGAAGGGAAGAGAGAGAGAGAGAGAGAGAGAGAGAGAGAGAGAGAGAGAGTCTGAAGCAGGCTCCAGGCTTGGAGCTGTCAGCACAGAGCCTGATGAGGGGCTTGAACTCACGAACTGTGAGATCATGACCTGAGCCAAAGTCGGGTGCTTAACTGACTGAAGCACCTGGGTGCCCCTAGATACTTTAAAAAAGATGAGACCTGACTGTGTAATCTCCAGCATCCACTTAGCCTTAAATTTTATTATTGTAAGTAATTTAGTTTAATGTCTTATTGTTTATTCTTATGTTTGACTGCAATTGAGGAGAAAATTTAGGCTGGAAAGAAATTATCTAAAACCATATATATCTGTCTTTGGGTGTAATGAGTTTATTGTCCAATCCGCCTAGGGTATAACCCTGTATTTTGGTGTGGGCTTAATGACGTGAATATGGATGATAGGCAAAATTGACTAGTCTTATGATTTGCATCCGCTTTTATCCATTAATGACCAGTGGAATGTATGGTTTCTTTATGAATAAATTGAATTAAAAATAATAACACTGAGACAACAATAGTCTTAAGCCAGTGTACTTAGCTTATGGCCACTGTAACTAGAACCATATGCAACCCAGCAGTTTTAGCTCAGGAAACTAACTGAGTTAATAGCCACTTTTTAACTTCCATCGTAAGGATTGATGTGGGATATTTTCCCCTAGCTCTTGGTCCCAAGCCTTTTTGGAAATAAGTTGGAGAACATGGAATAGAACTCAACTATTTCATTATATCTCTTTTCAAGTTTAAACAAGGAGCACCCACTTGAAAACTTTTTTGTTTGAAAGATTTGTCTAGAGGCACTTGGGTGGCTCGGTTGGTTAAACGGCTGATTCTTGATTTCGGCTCAGGTCATGATCTCAGGGTTCGTGAGTTTGAGCCCCACATCGGGCTCTATGCTGACAGTGCGGAGCCTGCTTGGGATCCCCTCTCTGTTCCTCTCTCTCTGCTCATCCCATGTGCTTTCTCTCTCTCCCTCTCAAAATAAATAAAATAAACTTAAAAAAAGAAAAATAAATAAAAGTCTAAAACCTGTGCAATAGTTACAGACAATTAAAATGTTCATGGGGCTCCTGGGTAGCACAGTTGGTTAAGCGTCAGGCTCTTGATCTCGGCTCAGGTCATGATCTCACGGGTGGTGAGTTTGAGCCCCGTATCGGGCTCTGCACTGATGTTGCTGAGCCTACTCTGGATTCTGTGTCTCCTCTCTGACCCTTCCGCATTTATGTGCGTGCTCTCTCTCTCTCTCTCTCTCTCTCAAAATAAACTTTAAAAAAAAATGTTCAAAAGTATGGTCAAAAAAGGGAGAACTTCTGATTTTCCAAAAAATTAAGTGAAGAATTTTTCTTTATAAAGAAAAGGTTATACGTTGCATAAATCAAGGTTATGACACATTTTAAAGTTTTATAATATTTATTTCCAAATACTAGCAAATGCTAAAACATAGTAAAACTAAACATTTAAGTGAATCTGATAGTTATGGAATATGATTTTCAGGGTAACATTAAGGATGAACCTAGCAATAGCCATTCCAAGATGTGTTTGTATCTTTATTTTAAAGTGAACTTTAATGTATTGTCAAATAACAGTGTAGTTATTGACAACCAGTCTTATTGTTGATCCTTTGAACTACAGAAGACTTTTCACCTTTCCCTCCTTAATATACAAACAGCTTGTGTATTCTAAAATATCTTTGAAGGGCACCTAGGTGGCTCAGTCGGTTGAGCATTTGACTTCAGCTCAGGTTATGATCTCGAGGTTGGTGAGTTCGAGTCCTGCATTGTGCTCTGTGCTGACAGCTCAGAGCCTGGCCCCTGCTTTGGATTCTGTGTCTCCCTCTCCCTCTCTCTCATTCTGCCCCTCCCCCACTCATTCTCTTTCTCTCTCAAAAATAAACATTAAAAAAAAAAATCATTGCATGGCAGAAACTACAACAGGAAGCCATCACACAAATGCCAATTATGTGAACCCCTCCCCAACTGGATCATCTATTGGAAGAGAAACTGAGTAAGAAGGATGTAACCTTTGAAAAGAAAATGCCAGATAACTGAACATTCTACAGCACTTTTTTTTTCATGAAAAATGGACTGTGAAGAGTTAGAACATGAATTTGATGGCCTCAGAGCTACTTTTTTCACTGCAGTGATAGTCTCACAAGTTAAAAGTTAACAATGAAAACATATTTCCATGGTAGCTGCACCCTGTACTCACAAATCTTCAGCAATCACTCAGTTGATTTTTCAGCTTCCTTTGCTCCTCACAAGTGCTGTTTAATAATTTCACCAGAGAAGAAGTGCTAACAGATTTAACTGGGGAGCTCCTCACTCACCATCTTGAAAACATGTAGGTGATTTTGTAGCGAAGTATGTTTTTAAGTGTTTCAATCCACCTTTGTGATTCGAAAGGCTGGGTAATGTCAACTTGTAATACAAAATGAAGGAAAAAAGAATGAGAAAAATATGTATAACATGTGGGTACAGATTGTGGGCAAAGATACTTCTTATCCCTCTGCCCCATACACACATGGCTGTAAGATATGAAGAAACTTGAGTTTTTTGATGCCTGCCCTCTACTCACAATCCAACAGACAACTTTTATTTTAAGAAGAACATTTTCCAGGCTATGAATTATTATTGTACTTTTCAGTTAAACTGTAACACCTGTGATGTTCACCAGTTGGATCTTATGAAACTCTCTCCAGATTTTTGAGGCTCCCAGTAAATGTGTCTCATTGCGTTAGGTTTAAATTCCGAGTTTGTTTAACTTTTCTTTTCAGAAAGTGGTTTTTATCTTTCTAAGCAGCAGCTAAACATGGCATGCACAGAAAGACAACCAGGCACTTGCTTTTATAGTCTGTCTTAGGATGCAATTTAAGTGTTCTGAACATGGAGTGCTTGTAGGAGTTTACACATGATCTTTGCATTAGAACTAGTCCAGGAGGTACAAGGATGTACCTGAGAGGGGCAATCTCTGTGAAGGCTGGTGGGGGGGGGGGGGGATGTTGGAAAAGTGAAAAACAGAACATTTGAATCGAATGAATTGGACCAGCATTTGAAACTCTACTATATAGCAAGTGGACAAGTTGATATTTAGTTCTATGGATTGTTAACATTCACATAAAACAGAATTATTTAGCATTTACTGAATCCTTTTTGATAATCAATTTGGGATCAAATGCAAAAGAACATGTGTCTGGCTTTGTATGACCCCAAATTCTTCCGTTTTCCCTTTGAGCAGATGACATGCCTTCTTTGCTGACTGATATTGGTTGCTAGGAGAAGTGCAGTGGGCTGGTCTCCTCTTATCCCGCAGTAAAACTAAAGAGTGTATTGAGTAAGAGAAAGGGAGGCAGAACACAGTATAGGCCATGAATCATGACTTGTCTCCAATATGTCCACTTTACTCCCATTTTTTTTCCCTTTAAAAACTTTTGTTTTTACCAATGATGCTTTCTTTCAGCCGCTATCTGTAATCCTTTTGGAGCCTGAGGGGATGAGGGTTGCTAAAGGGAGGCTGTGCTGCTAAGAGTCCACTCAGAGCAATAATAAAAGCCTTGAGAGTTATTCATGGAGCCACATTAGTGAGAATGCCCTACTCAGTGAATAGCATCAGTCAGCTGCCTTTGAAATCGGGTGATTAATACCTTCTGTTTTTAATGGGGGGGAAAAGGCAGACAAGAAAGGTCTTCATAGTACTTTGGCTCCTTTGCAAATTAGATCTTCTACATTGTCAAAGCTTTAGACAAAGAAGTTGCTAAATTTTCAATACCTGAAATAGTCTTTTTTTTTAATAGTGTTTCATGAACTGTTACGATACAATTGAAATGGTGAAAATATCCCAAGTGAACACTTATAAAAAAAATCAATTAACTGTTCTTATGTTTTGGCAATGTTTGTGATGATCATCAAACTAAAAAGGTGATGTTAGATGTTATATTCAAAATGTTGTCTAAGCTGATCTCTTTCACAGCACCCAAATCACATTTTTGTTTGTTTGATAAAGAAACTAATTACAGTACTCTTGAGATTTTAGAAAAGCATCTAATGAGAAAGTGTTAAGGGTGGCAGGTGCTAGTTTCCCATGAGCACTTGAGTGTAAGAGACTGTGTAATTTACAAAGAAGTTGTTATTTATGTATATATGTATGTTGATATCTATAGGCTAGTTTAGCATAAGGGACTTGAGATGTTATCATTATGATCTCTCTTCTCTGTATCTTTTGATTACATTGGATACATGGCATAGTTCAAATAAAATTGTCTGAGGTTTAGGAACCTTGTTAATCATCTGAGACGCATCAATAGAAAAGCTTCCAGTTGATGGCCTGTGTTTGGCAACTAGAAAATGCAAGGTGATGCTTGCTTTCATACTATTTTTAGTGTGATTATCATGTCATCACGACTGGTAATATTTAGATAATAAAGTAGGCAAACCCTTAGTGTTCTTTTACAATTATTTTCATTCTGCTGTTCACTTTACATTTTCAATTTATTTTTGATGTAGCGGCCTAGACCGGTCCTTTTATATGTACTCATGTTCATTGAAAAGCCTTTACTGTAGTCTGAATATGAGAACAAACAACATTTAAAAAGCTCTGCACGGTGCATCCTGCAACTTGTTTTTCACTCTATGAAAGTGAAATACCTTGTTAAGAGGTGGTAATACCCAAGGGCAATCAGAGATGAAAATGTAACGATTTGGTGGGTGATGTCTGGAGATCAGCTTCAAGTGAGGTCCCATTGAACATTGTTATTAGTGATATAAAATTGAGAACAAGATGATAAAAAGAAATTATATAACCAACATTAGAAAGCTATTGGATCCTAACTCTCCGTAACACCCCGACCCATGAGCATAGAAATGATTTGCAAAAATTCTTAACAGAGTAAGAACTAACACTTCATTTGGTATATGAATGTAAATGAATTCTTCAGGGAAATAATCAGAAATCTAGATACATAAGTAGAGGGAGAAGCCAGCAAACCAATAAAACTGGAAGGGCCCAGGGGATAAATATGGGAGTGGGGGCAGAGAGAATGTGATTCAAATTAGGAGTTTTGTGCCCCAGTTTAAAGGTCAGGAGATTCTAGTGCCCATTTAGGGAGTGTTGCACCACTAACTTGGGAGATCCTCTTTCAATGAATGTGGCTTAAGTGCAGTTGAAATACTTCTCTCATTTTGCACTTCATTGCTAGACCATGAGAGTGTGAGAGGGATTTTGGCAGAATAGAAGCAGCAGTGAGTACAAAGACCTATTTCTTTTGGAAAATGCCTGTCCTCTTAAGACTAGAGAAGGATGCACTTGTTTACTCTGTATATCCTGGCCTATGATAAAAACCCATTAAACCTTTTTTTAAATATTGAAGGAAAAGATTGGCAAAAATGTAACCATGTTTAAAATATTTTACCAAGTACTTTCATGACTGAGTCACAAAAAATTTGGAAGCAATGAGTTAAGTTTAGATGAAAAATACTCATTTAAAAATTATTCTTGAATTAAATTATAGGAGATGATTACTATAAAGTTGCATTGCATTTCAAGAGAAAGGTAGTACACAATATGAGTCCACTATGTAAATAGACAAGAATTGTAATCAGACTCATTGGTTAAACAGGATCCAGAACATAATTCTTTTATTACTTTCAAGAAAAGTGAGGTCTCATTAGACATGCACCCTTTGGGGCTGTACAGTTAAAGAGAAATGTGAAAAAAGTTATAGTCTTTGCTCTGTAGAGAGTTGCAAAATAACAGGAGTAGAAAATAATACCTAAGTTTGACTACATGGGTTGGGATTGTTTTTTGTGTTTTTTCTTATGGTCTCATTATTTACTATTATTTATTCGATCATTATAGTTTGTAATATAACTTGAAGTCTGGACTTGTGATACCTCCAGACTTGCTTCTCTTTTTCAAGATTATTTTGGCTATTCAGGGTCTTTTGTGGTTCCATACATATTTTAGAGTTGTTTGTTCTAGCTCTGTGAAAAACGCTGATGGTATTTTGGTAAGGGTTGAATTAAATGTGTAGATTGTTTGGGGAAGCATAGACATTTTAACAATATTTGTTTATCCAATCCAAGAGCACGGAATGTCTTTCCATTTTTTTGTGTCATCTTTAATTTCTGCTTTTAGCGTTTTATGTTAGAGTGCAGCTCTTTCACCACTTTGCTTAGGTTTATTCCTAGCTATCTTATTGTTTTTCATGTAATTGTAAATGGGATTGTTTTCTTAATTTCTCTTTCTGCTGCTTCATTATTGGTGTATAGGAATGCAACAGATTTCTGTATATTGATTTTCTGTCTTGCGACTTTACTGAATTTCTTTATCACTTCTAGAAGTTTTTTGGTAGAGTCTTTTGGTTTTTCTATATATAGCTCATGTCATCTGCAAATAGTGACGGTTTACTCCTTCCTTACTGATTTGTTTGCCATTTATTTGTTTTTGTTGTCTGATTGCTGTGGCTATGACTTTCAGTACTATATTGAATAAAGTGGTGAGAGTGGACATCCTTGTCTTATTCCTGACCTTAGGGGAAAAGCTGTCAGTTTTCCCCATTGAGGATGATGTTCGCTGTGGGCTTTTCATAAATGGCCTTTATTATGTTGAGGTATGTTTCCACTAAATCTACTTTGTTAAGGATTTTTACCATGAATGGATGTTATGCTTTGTCAAATGTTTTTCTATGTCTATTGAAATGATCATATGGTTCATCCCCTTTCCCTTATTGATGTGGTGTATCATGTTGATTGATTTGTGAATATCGAACCAACCTTGTGACCCAGGAATAAATCCCACCTGATCATGGTGAATGATTTTTTTGATGTGTTGTTGGATTCAGTTTGCTAGCATTTTATTGGGGATTTTCACATCTATGTTCATCAGGGATATTGGCCTGTAGTTCTCTTTTTAAGTCATGTCTTTATCAGGTATTGGTATCAGAATAACGATGGTCTCATAGAATGAATTTGGAAGTTTTCCTTCCTTTCCTATTTTTTTGGAATAGTGTAAGAAGAATAGATATTAACTCTTTTTTTAATGTTTTGTAGAATTCCCCTGGAAAGCCTTCTGGTCCTGGACTCTTGTTGTTAGGAGATTTTTGATTACTGATTCAATTTCTTTGGTGGTCACCAGTCTGTTCAAGTTTTCTGTTTCTTCTTATTTCAGTTTTGGTAGTTTATACATTTCTGGGAATTTATCCATTTCTTCTAGGTTGTCCAATTTGTTGGCATATAGTTTTTCATAATTCTCCCTTATAATTGTATTTCTGTGGTCTTGGTTGTTATTTCTTGTCTCTCATTTGTGATTTTATTAACTTGAGTGCTTTCTCTTTTTTTCTCGATAAATGTGGCTAGAGGTTTATCAATTTTATTGATATTTTCAAAGAACCATCTCCTAATTTCATTAATCTGTTATATTGTGTTATTTAGTTGTTATAGTATTTATTTCTGCTCTAATTTTTATTATTTCCTTCCTTCTGCTGACTTTAGGCTTTGTTGTTCTTTTCCTAGCTCCTTCAGATTAGGTTGGGTTAGGTTGTTTACTTGAGATTGTTCTTGCTTCTTGAGGTAGGCCTGCATTGCTGTAAATGTCCATCTTAGAACTGCTTTTGCTGTATCCCAAAGGTTTTGGACTATTGTGTTTTCATTTTCATTTCTTTCCCCATGTATTTTTAAATTTCTTCTATTATTTCTTGGTCAACCCATTCAGTGTTTGGTAGCATGTTATTTAATCTCCATGTATTTGTGGTCTTTCCATATTTTTTCTTGTGGTTGATTTCTAGTTTAATAGTGCTGTGGTCAGAAAAGATGCATGGTATGACTTTGATCTTCTTGAATTTGTTGAGCCCTGTTTTATGGGCTAATATGTGACCTATTCTGGAGAACGTCCCATGTGCACTTGAAAAGAATGTGTATTCTGATGTTTTAGAATGGAATGTTCTAAATATATCTGTAAAATCCATCTATTCCAGTGTCACTCAAAGCCATTTTTTCCTTGTTGGTTTTCTGTTTAGATGATCTGTCCATTGATGTAAGTGGGGTGTTAAAGTTTTCTACTCTGTATTATTATTGATTAGCTCCTTTAGGTTTGTTATTAACTGTTTCATGTATTTTGTTACATAAATGTTTATAATTGTTACATCTTCTTGTTGGATCGTCCCCTTATTATTATATAGTGCCCTTCTTTGTCTCTTGTTATAGTCTTTGGTTTAAAGTCGATTTTGTCTTATATAAGTATTGTTATGCTGGCTTTCTTTCTATTATTTTCTTTTTCTTTTTTTCTTCTTTTTTCTCTTTTTTTTAAAGTTAGTTCCATTTGGGGCTTGAAATCATGGCCCAAAGATCAAGAGTTGCATGTTCTATCAACTGGGGCAACCAGGTACCCCTTACTCTGGCTTTCTTTTGACATCCCTTTTCTCAAACATTCTTTTTCATGATAGATATTTCTCCATCCCCTCACTTTCAATCTCTAGGTGTCTTTAGATGTAAAATGAATCTCTTGTAGACAGCATATAGATGGGTCTTACTTTTTTTTATCCATTCTGTCATCCTGTGTCTTTTGACTGGAGTAGTCAGTCCATTTACATTCAAAGTAATTATTGATAGATATGTATTGCCATTTAATAACTTGTTTTGTGGTTGTTTCTGAAGATATGCTCTGAACCTTTCTCATCTTAATCTTTTTTATGCTTGCTGATTTTCTTCAGTGATATATTTAGATTTCTTTCTCTTATTCTTTGCATATTTATTTGTAGTTTTTGACATATGTAGTCTATTTTTTTAAAATTTTTTTTAGTGTTTTATTTATTCTTGAGAGAGAGAGAGAGAGACAGACAGAGCACAAGCAGGGGCTGGGCAGAGAGAGAGGGAGACACAGAATCCAAAGCAGGCTCCAGGCTCCAAGCCATCAGCATAGAGCCCAACGCAGGGCTCGAACTCACAAACCATGAGATCATGACCTGAGCTGAAGTTGGACGCTTAACTGACTGAGCCACCCAGGCACCCCAATATGCAGTCCATATTAAGTTGATGGTAGTTTAAGTTTGAGCCCATTATTTTCTCCTCTCCTCTCTACATGTTAGATACATATTGTAATATTTTATATCATTTTTATGAGTTCCTTGACTGATTTTTTATAGAAATATTAATCTTTATTGCTTTTGTGTTTTTTACCTTTATATTATCATTTTCATCTCTCTTTTCCACTCAAAGAGTCTGCTTAAATATTTCTTGCAGGGCTGGTTTAGTGGTCATGATATCCTTAGTTTTTGTTAGTCTAAGAAACTCTCTCTTTTTTTTTTTTTCTGAATAATAGCCTTGCTGGATAGAGTATTCTTAGATGCAGATTTTCTCCCATTCAACATTTTGTATATATCATGTCATTACCTTCTGGCTTGCAAAGTTTCTGTTGAAAATATCCTGCTAGCCTGATGAGTTTTCCCTTGTAAGTTACTGACTTCTTTTGTATTGCTGCTTTCAGAAATTTTTCTTTATCATTATATTTTGTCAATTTAATTACAATATGTCTTGGTGTGTGTCTACTTTTGTTGATTTTGATGAGAGTTCTCTGTGCCTCCTGGATCTGAATATCTGTTTCCTCCCCCAGATTAGGGAAGTTTTCAGCTATTATTTCTTGATATAAATTTTCTGCCCCCTTTTCTCCCTCTTCTTCTTCTGGGACTCCTATAATACCAATAGTATTACTTTTGATGAAGTCACTGGGTTCCCTAAGTCTATTCTTGTTTTGCATAATTCTTCTCTCTTTTGTTCAGTTTGAGTAGTTTCCATTACTCTGTCTTCTGGGTCACTAATTAATTCCTCTTCTTCTTTCATCTTGCTGTTTATTCTATCAAGCATATTTCTCATTTTGTTTATTGAGCCTTTATCTCTGCTATGTTATTCCTTATCTCTGTGTTAAGGGTCTCACGTCTTCCACTTTTTTCTCAAGTCCAGTGAGTATGCTTATGATCATTGCTTTAAATTATCTATTAAGCATGCTACTTCTATCTGTTTCACTTAGATCTCTGGCCATAGCCCTGTCCTGCTCCTTCATTTGGGATTAATCCATCTATCTTCTCATTTTGTCTGCCTTTCTGTGTCTCTTTCTGTGTGTTAAGGAAAGTAGCTATGTATCCTGTTCTTGAAAGTAGGAACTTTATGAAGAAGAGGTCCTGGAGTGCCTTGCAGTGCAGTGTCTCCAGTTTTCAGAACCTGGCATTTCAGGAGAGTATTTTATGTATATTGCTTATGCCCTGCTGTTGTGTCTGAGTCACTTTTCCTTTCAGTGCAGTCACCTGAACCGACTCTGCCTATTGTGGGCTGTGCTTGCTCTTTGTGGTGTTAGTGGCACCCAGGCAGGCCAGCTCTGAGAAGGCATGTCTGATGGGGAACTTGAGAACCAGTAAGGATGTTAGTAAAATTTGCGCTGGGCCACTAGTTCTATTTTGGGTACCCTGAAATACTGTGATGGCTGGGGGCTATGACCCAGGATGGCTGGGGGCATGATGTATCTGGGGCTGGGTGTGACATATGGTGATGGCTAGGCATAAGTAGGCACACTGGGGTGGCTAGGTGTGGTTCATGGTAGCAGCTGTGTACCCCTTGGCAGAATAGGCATGTGCATTAACAAAATATAACCTGAGTCGTTGGCCAAGGTTAGCAGGGTTGGAGTGGGAGAGTCCTCAGAACTCATGGGCTTAGAACACTGCTAGCAGGTGAGACAGCAAGTGTCTGTGTAGCCCCACCTCCCACAGATGGATCTGTGTTTATGATGGAGGGGGGAAGGAAAATGGCACCTGCCAGCTCTCTCATTTTTAGAGAAGTCTCTCAACACGTTCCCAAATCAGCATGAACAGATTTGCCTCCTGTTGCCCCCAGGTGTAGTATAAACTGCTGTTTTTATGATGCCTCTCTGCACAGGATGCTGGCCCTTTAAGGGCTGTGACCCAAGTATCATTCACTCTCCTAGCTAGCCCCGTGCTGATTCAGCTGACTTTTAAAGCTCCAGAATCCAAGACCCACTAGTTATACAAACTCATGGAATTCAGCCCCTCTTGATTTGAAAGCCGAACATTATGGGTATTAATCTTCCCTGTGTAGCTCCCTGGTATGAGGGTCTGTCTCTCCACCCTCCATACCTAATCAGCTCCCTCCCTCCTGCTAGCAGCCTCCCCCTGCCCTTCTGTCTTTCCTAACCTTTCAGATGCAGCTTCTTCTCTATATTTAGTTGTGGGGTTTGTTCTACCAGTCTTCAGGTCACTCTCCAGTTTGACTTGGATGTGGGTTATAGCTAGTTGTAAACATGGGGTGGAGAAAGATCAGGGTTCTTTGCTAACCTCCCTTCAATTCTCAGCGATGTGGTGTTTCTAATTGAGGTATAGGGATAGAGAGGATATTCCTCTTGGAAATGGAGTTGAAGGTTTCCTGAGAAAGGCTCAGTCATGGAAGGAAGGCAAAAAACTCTATCTAGAAATTTTAAAGTGGGTTAATGTTATTCAAAAATACAAGATGTGACCTCTATCAAGGTGTTATTAAAGATGAAAAGACCAAAGGCAGAGAAAGTCCTGTAGGGATAAAATAGTGAGGGAATAAACAAACAGAAAACCACTAGATGTGGATGGAGAGAGACTGATTCTGAAATGGTAGTGGAGGTAGATTGGACAGTATTGGACTGGGTATAGGGGACAAAGTAAAGAGAAAGTACAAGAGCAGATATTTCTAACGGTTTAAGTTTAAATTGGGATTTTGAAAAAGTGAATCAAAAATAAGACACCTTCAAGTACATTTGCCTTAATAATCTTTCAGACTATACAGGAATGATTTTTCTTCATGCCCTTCTTTGCTGATCTTCTGTAGATGTTCTTGAAGACTTTGGTGGTTCTTGGCTACATGTGGTTTCTTCTCTTTCTACTTGTTTGAGCTTGTATAAATTTGAACTGAGCTTTAGATTTGCAAGTAATTTAAAAATTTTTTTAATGTTTATTTATTTTTGAGGGAGAGAGAGAGAGAGAGAGAGAGAGAGACAGAGCGTGAGTGGGGGGGGGGCAGAGAGAGAGGGAGACACAGAATCCAAAGCAGGCTCCAGGCTCTGAGCTGTCAGCACAGAGCCAGACACGGGGCTTGAACTCACGAACTGTGTGATCGTGACCTGAGCTGGGCCACCCAGGCACCCCTAGATTTTCAAGTAATTTAAAAGTATAACACCAACTACTGTATACATGCTTTCCATTGAAAACTTCAAATAGTTCCATTTGGATAGAAAATATAGTGTCTTCAAAAGCAAGAACAAATCACAAAGCATTCCAAGTGGTGTTTCTACTTTCTGTCAGTATACAGGAAGGCACATGTTTACCTCTTGGTCCATTTTATATCTGCTGAATTGCGCAGAGTAACAGGAAGGCACATGTTTACATCTTGGTCCATTTTATATCTGCTGAATTGCACAGAGTAGAGCTCTATTAATGTTGAATAATTAAGTTGTTCTTTATAGACAGTTTTATGCCATCTGTCCCCACATATGTTCCAGAGTAAAAGTTCCTGTCGAAGTGAAGGATCTTGCTTCCTTACAGTAGAAGAAGGAAGTATGACATGGAGAGGAGGAAGCCTGGACAATGACTCTTCAAAGTAAATATGTCCTCCGTACAAACTTAAGGATTAATAAGCTACGCAGCCTGAGGATAATGGTCCAGGGATGATTGTACAAGTGAGATTCTCTGCTTACTGTAAAACCGTGCTGGCTCCTTTCCCCCTGGTCTTTAGAATTCCTCATATTTTTTGTTCCTGGTGTGAGATAGTGATAGACAGAAATAGAATAGAGCCAGTATCTCCGTAATACAAAAGTAAGACATAAGTTGAGATGGACAGTGAGGTGAAGGAGGCCAATTCCTAGAGTTTCTAATTGGTTTTAGTTTGTCAGTTTTATGTTACTGACATGCTGTGGAGCAATATCCTAGCTAACATTTGAAAGCATATGGGCACGGTGCCATAACATCATTGCAACCAGTTGTTGAGGGGAGTCTAACTCTACAAAATTTCATCAATATATATGTGTGTCTTACACATATTTTCCTAAAGTGTAATGTGTCAATAATGACATAAGAGCCCTGATAATTAAGTGCCTACATGTTAAATTTGGAGTTATGGTACAGGAATAACTAGAGAGGCATTCATTCTTTTTTAAGAAATAGCACGCCAAACTTACTCACCTGGAACTCACCCTTGTATGTTTCTATAACCTACTTTTATAGTTTAATGTTTTTTAAAGATTTTCTTTTCTGTTCAAGGAGCACCACCTCTTCCCACTAAAATCAAATCTTTTTGCATCTGGAATCCATCATTCTGTAACACAGAGCATTTAATGTTGAAAAGGATGGCCTTGATAGTAGGAGTCTCTACATAAAATTTATTCACCTGGTTTTATTATTGGACCAATAAATTGCATATTGTATTGATGAAAGGGCTTTAATTTTCATAATAGTCTATGAACTCTGGAGGCACTAGTTTGCTGATGAGGCACATATAAATGACTAGAAGTACAGAATGTCTCATAATGGATCTAAAATAGAAATATAGATGCCTCAAAAGAACATATAGTGGACTCATTTACCTTTTTTCCTATGCATTGTGATTTCCTAACTTGTTATCATATCACAATACTCCCGAGTACCTTCAATTTCCATTCCATGTGAAGGTTATACAGAATTTGAGAAGTTGGAGGACTCATTTAAGTTCACTATGTCCACATATGAAATGACGTAAATTGGATTGGACTGTAACTTGTGTTACAAAAATATAACTAAAGTACATTTTCGTACCCTGAGGAACTAATCAAAATGAGTGGGGTAACTTTATTATACCCAATCCCAATCAATTTATTTCTGTAAATTTGTGTTAACTATTATGTCATTTCTTATTTTCCCCCTCTAATGTCAAGTTTAAAATTAAGGTCAAGTTAACCAAAAGAACATTTATAAACTGAACTTGGTTAGGCAAAATAGTGATTATTATAAAACACAACACTTTAAGCAGCATTAATTCAAAAAGATAAATAGAGTACTTAGAGTAGTTGAGTTGTCCTTATAAATGCATGATATGAATAATGTCTTTTGGGAGAGGATTTAGGACATACTTTGTATGTATTTATCTTACCCAAAGATGAAAGTTGCCTTCCGTGGGAAAACATTAGATCACAGGAAGGCCTGAAATATTTGAGAAACAACTTTATGAAGCCACACTCAATCTAAGAAAGTTCCAACAAGATAAACTCCTCAGAACAAGAAAAGGGGATGATGGCCACAAAGATCCACTATCTTGTTTCCCAGATTTTTCTATAATGTAGCTAATGCTATCAATGGTGAAGTCATCCTTTCTGGATGCATCTGTGTAAAAACTTGTTCTTCTTCCCTCTTTTTTCAAGCAAATTTGGTAAGCTTATAAAGACCTAATTTTGTTTGATGAGATTCACTGTGATTAAGCCATATATATATGTGGTGTGTGTGTATATATATATATATATATATATATATAGTAAAGTGAAATATTCTACTGCTTAGAATTATTAATATATTTATTTCTGGTATGCTTTAATACATAAGAAGACATGAGTACTGTGTAATATTTCATTTTGGATTGTGAGAAACTACCAACTTCTCATTCATATGGACAATTTTAAAAATTGAGAACTGGATAATATTGGGAATGAAGCAGTTATGGAAAAATCTATAGTATATTTGGTATAATTTTCACAACTCCAAATATACCGATAACTCAAAACTAAGGTACAAGACATGATTTTTATGGCAATTTTGTTAAGGCTTGTAGATACAATAATATAAAAATAATTACTTTTTTTTCAAATATGTTGCTTAATATTTTTAAAGTAAAACATAAATGGTTGAATTGAGGCCATAGTCATAATTACTAAACTATGCACCATGTTTTATAGATTAAGGAATATATATTTACCCAAATGTATGTAATATATGTATACATATACATGCACATATGTATACACACATATACATAAAACTGCATGCAAACACACATATGCAAAAATAGAAATGCTTAGAATTAGTTAAAAATGTCCACAACCAAGCTCAAATGGTTTTGAACTTCTCTACTTTTGTCCTAGCATTCCTGTGAGTTAATTACCAACATGTAAGCCATCCTTTTTTGCTTTGGATTTTATGGTTTTATGTTTTTCTTTTCTTTTTTTAATATGTACTTGGATTAGGATTAGGATTGAATTTCACTATTAGGTGCAAGTGTGTGTGTGTATTGTTTTTATAATACATTAGAAATATTAACAACATACAAAATATTAGAAAAAGAAATACTAACATTTCTTCCTAATTTTCTATTAAGAAAATCTTTTGCAATATTGGCGATAAGTAACATTTTCATTGTCTATTACAAAGCTCTCAAATATCACCTGATTTGAGTAAATGAATAAAACACCTTATGCATACATTATTTTAGCTTGATAACAACCTAGCTTTATTTCGTAGTTTGAGGCAAAACTCAGATAGAACCTATAACTACAGTACTCTAACGTCTAGTTACCTGGGAAGTTCCAGCTGAATGTAAGTAATATTGCAATAGCCTTGTTATTGTAATTTAAAGAACAAGATTATTGTGTGTTATCTGGTATAGCCTGCCCACCTGTCCCATAACACACCTGAGAATGAGTTTGTACCTCTTCTCAGGGTTAGCGAAGACCTTAAGTATTCTTGAAAAGTAATGGAAGATAGATCTGCAGAATATGGCACTAAGGAGTAAGTTTCTATTTTTTAAAAAATCTCATCTTGTTTTGCTATTACCAGGTGTGTGACTTTTATTAGATGATAGCACAGATGTGCATTCATTCATTACTCCCTTCCAAAGATATTTACTAAGCCTCTGCATTGTCCTGGGGCTTATAATAGTGTAGTGAGCTTTCAATTTAGTGAGAAAGATAGGTAATAATCATACTGAATATGTTTGTACTTACAATTGAATTTAAGTCTTATAAAAGAAGACACTACAGTGTCATGAAGAGATTTAAATATGTACAAAATTTAGTTTATTGTGCCTGGAGTTTATTGTACTCCCCGGGGAGTAATATTGATGATGAGGCTGTGGAATTAGGGATAATCATGTGAGAAATGGGATCTGAGAAGAGCATTCCAGGCTGAGATAAGGTCCTGAAGGGAGCGGTGGTGGGGAGACCCTGACATCTCTGAAAACCTAGAACAGTAGAAGGGAAAGCTGTGGGCAAAGGAAAGGTAGGAGAAGGCTGGGCTTCATGACTGCAGATTATGTAGGTAAGGGTTCTGAATTTTATTCCAAGGCAGTGGGAAGACATTGGAGGATTGTTAGCCTGCTGGGGAATTTACAGGCTAATAAAAGAGGTCTGATGGTACATTTGAATACTGCATACAGTGTGATTAGCTGTTAGTTTAGGGGTGGCCTCAGGGTGGCATGAAAGCATATTGTATGGGAACCTCAACTACTCTGGGGATGAAAAAAGGATTCAGAGGGGGTTACCTTGGGCTGAGAACAGAGTTAGGTTTTGCTAGATGCTATGTGGAGCCTCCATGCAGACCAATTACATTAAAAAGGTTTACGTTACAATAATTTAATGTACATGCATTATGAATCATACTTATGTTATGCTACATCATGTCAGGAGCTGTTTCCTCCTTGTTACTTCTTGCTGTGGGTAGCAGAGAACTTTGCACATAAAAAGTGTTCACTAAATACTTGTGGAATTAAATTAAAATGCCCCCCTTAATTAAGCCCTTCTTTGTCCTTACTTGTTCCAGACTCAGCAAAAAATTACTCTTTAACCTTGGTTTTACTGAATTCATTAATAGTGTATACAAATTAAAAATTATCTATTCATTACTTTCTGAATATACACAATTCATGTATTCTGAATTTGATTTGGCTATATCCTATCCATATTTGTGTGAATAAAACCAGTTCCTCATTCGTAATATACATTTAGTGTTGTAATTGTTAGTTTACTTACCTAGATGGAAAGCCAAACCTGTTTTCTTCATGTTGACTTAAAGATTTTTTTTTTCTTGAGAGAGGGTGAAAGTGAGTGAGGGGCAGAGAGATAGGGAGGGAGAGAGAGAGAGAAGGTGAGAGAGAGAGAGAAGTGGGGCTCACCTGAAGCAAGGCTCAAGCTAACCTGATGCGGGACTTGAACTCACAAACCCTGAGATCATGACCTGAGTCGAAGTCAGATGCATAACGGACTGAGCCACTTAGCCTCCCCTCATGTTAATTTTAAAGCCAGCAGAAAGATTAATGTGCCTATGTTACTATTTTAAGCTTTCTATTATGTAATGTCATGAAAAGAAAGTGTGCGAGTTCATTGTTTTTATTTACTATCACTTTTTTATCAAAAAGAGTTGATTTTATTTTTAAAAACTACTTTAAAAGGAGAATGTATTCAATTATGTCAGTTTATTCCTTTCAAAGAAAGGAGATTAAAATATAAAGATTAGTTTATAAGAGCTTATAAAATAAAATTTAAGCATATGAAAAATTCACAGTAAAATATATTTTTATGTAAACCTCAAATTTGTTTTATATGTATTTTAATAAAATTAATAGTTGAATATTAGCAGTATTTCAAGATATAATGCAAACATATTTCATTCAATAATGAAAAGTGCAGAAAGTTGTAACAATTTAAAAATTGGGTAGGGGGTACCCGGCTGGCTGGCTCAGTCAGTGAGCATGTGACTTTTAATCTGAAGGTTGTGAGTGCAGGCCCCATGTTGGGCGTGGGGATTACTTAAAAATAAAATCTTTAAAAAAATTGGGGACAGATTAATACTTGAATCAGAATCCTATCTATATAATAATGATTTGTGCTTTCTCAAATATTTTTTATTTTTTTCCCTGTGGAAAAAGGGAACACAAATTATTTTCTATAATAAAGTATTTGCAATAATAATTCCCTGATGTTCTCATTTCTCATTTTTCCATAAGGCTGATGCCCGCCAAAGGGATAGGAATGTATTGATAGCATTAATGCTCAACTGAAGGCAACAGAAATGGGTCTGGAAAGTGACCAGAATTCTGTGTCTCTTCAGATTTGGGAGGCAGGAGTGCTCACAAAGTATTTTTATTCAGTGATGTAAAGGCAAGGTGGGTCTGGCTTAACCAAGGGCACTAAATTCCTTAGCGGAAGAAAATTGAGGGGACTGCATATAAAAAAATAATAATCACAATAATGTTTAGTAATATTATACCACTCTTTCCCTAAGGAGCCTCAAGCAATTGGCAATTGTCTCATTAATTCTCAGAAGCTCCCTGGGAAGGAGTAGGGCAATAAATTACATGTTGAAGAGATCTTTTAAATAGGAATACTTGTATTCTTAATATAGATAGGTTGGTCAGCAAAGGTTGCAACTCGTTTTTATAGAAGTAAAGTTTTTGCTTTTCATTATAAGAAATGAATGACCAAGTCAATACTTTCTTCATAATTAATTGTGAAAAATAGCTCATTGTTTTGCTTTGTATTTTCATTTAAAACCAATTACCTGTCATTCCTATGACCTATTTTCAAAATTCCATTAAAGTCAGTGAGTAACAAGATTCTTAGCAATCTTTAGTCAGATGTCATTTGACTATCAGTGATCAAGATTGAGAGCACCTTAAATGAGGAGTTTCAATCAATGGCCATCATCCATACTATTGATTAAACACTTTGTTACCTTAGTAATGGCCCAAATTTTAAACATTTCTTGGAATTGGGTTGTTTTAAGGGACAAATAAAATAGTCAAATAATATCATTTTTGAATAATTAGTTGAGAAACTAGTGGAATATGAAGGTAAATATGTATGTTTCTCTTTGAAAATAGTGCCTTGTGCTGTTATTGGATATACAGATGACCTTTGCACTCTAAGGTCAGAGTTCAAATTAAGCCTTTGGTCCTAAGTAAATTGAGATGAATGGTTTGGACTTTGTCCCTGGTGTAAAATAGTCTATATCTCAAAATCACCATACATCTGTTTTTGTGAAATTGGCGTAATTGGCATTCTCCTAGGATTTTGTTGGCATCAAAGCTAAAGGTATTTCTACTATAAAGGAAGATTCTTGCCTATGTCTTGTTTTTTTTTTTTTTTTTTTAATCTACACAAATGGCCTAGAATATGTTCCTTCAATTTTAGAAGTAAAGAACTACGTCTCCTCATAATAAGTTTGGTAATTTGTAATAGCACAATAACAATCTAATACATTTACTAAGATGGGAGTGCATGTGGGAAATGAAGAGATAAAAGTTGGAATGATTTTGAAGCGGCCACCTTCTTGATCTCACCAGTAGTTTCATTACTACCTTCACTCAATTATATTCAGAAAAATAAAGATTGTCTTTATATTCCAATAAATTGAAAGTTATTTATATTTATCATAAACTTTAAAAATTTAAGTGCATAGGTGTAATACTAGATGTCAAAAAAGATAGGGAAATAATTGGTTTCAAAATCAACTCTTGGTTCCATACGTTCCTGTCTTAATCACAAACAGATTTTAACATTTCTCAAAGATGTTATCGTGTATGTTAACAGTAGATCAATTTGAAAAAGTTCCTTAGCCAGAAAAACTCTATGTGGAAAGGTGTTTGTATATAGTGTCACCCTGTAAATCATGCAACAATATGTGAATGGTAAATTTAAAAGACCAAAAATGGGGAAAACAAGTTAATGTATGGAGGTGTAAACATTAATGTTAAAAATATTCCTATTTCAATTATATAGTTAATCTAGATTTTGGGGCGCAACGACTGTTTTTATTTTTGTTTTTGATAGTACAAATTCTAAAGTATGTATAAGGAATGCTTGCTTAATGTTGTGTAGTGGAGAGTTATATAAAAATGTAAAACATGGGTGCTTGGGTGGCTCAGTTGGTTCAGCAGCCAACCTCGGCTCAGGTCATGATCTCCTGATTTGTGAGTTTGCATCTGGCTCTCTGCTGTTAGCACAGAGTCCTGCTTTGGATCCTTTGTCTCCTTCTCTCTGACCCTCGCCTGCTCGTGTGCATGTGTGCTCGCATGAGCACTCTCTCTGTCTCTCAAAAATAAACATTAAAAAACAAAAATGTACAACAGTTCTACCTGCATTATCCATCTACTTACTCAAAATAAAACAAAAACAAGTGTTCGGTATCATTGCAGTAATTTTTAAAATTAACACTTGAGTTTGGGTTATCAAATTGTACTATTTTATTTATTTATTGTTTTTTTTTTTAGAGAGAGGGAGAGCAAAGAGGGCAGAGGGAGAGAGAGAGAATCACAAGCAGGCTCCCCATTGTCAGCAGAGAGCCTAACACAGGTCTCGAACCCACAAATCATGAGATCATGGACTGAGCCAAAATCTAGAGTCAGATGCTTAACCAACTGAGCCACCCAGGTGCACC
Source organism: Panthera uncia (assembly GCF_023721935.1). Taxonomy (NCBI): domain Eukaryota; kingdom Metazoa; phylum Chordata; class Mammalia; order Carnivora; family Felidae; genus Panthera; species Panthera uncia. The sequence goes on from NC_064810.1 coordinate 29,720,618, forward strand.
TCTACTTCCTTTTTAGCGACTACCAAAGTTGTAATGCTGGATTAATTAAGCCATAATTTCATTTGTAAATCATACGGGCTGAAGCCAGAGTCCTTCCAAACATACGTGGCTGAAAGGGTATTCTTGTGTGTGGTCACTTGTGCTCTCATCAGCTGAATGGTTCTCAAAGTTATTTTTTTTTTTTTCGTTTTGCTTGCTACTTGTAGCCAATATTTTCTTTACCATCCGTATTTAGTGAAAGTTAAGCCAACGGACAATTGTGAGTACAAAAAGGAAGGGTTTTATCTGTACTAAATTAAACAGAATCTATGTTATGTGTCTCTAAAATCAACTGCTTTTGAGTTAGATGTGACTAACATACTGAAAAGTTTAGGGACAATGTCATGGGATTTTCGTGGGAGAATTAACCAAGATAACACATGAGAACAGCTACCAACATGCTTGGCATATACTCACTGCTGAATTGAATATTTGCCTCTTTTTTTTTTCATAAATTTTTCAACACATGTCATCAGTTCTTTACTGACATATTATCTTCAGCCTCAGATGACATAGAGTTTTAGGAAGTATGTGGGAAAACCAAGACTGCTTTCAGTATGAAATTCCTGGGAATTAATCCTACATGGCATGCATCCATCCACAGGTTCTCTCAGTTTTTAAATAGGTTACAGAGGATGCTTCAAACTTGTTTTTTTTTCTTTTTTTCTTTTATTGATGACTACTTCATATAGTGATTTTTAAAATCGTCGTTACTAATTCCTCACAGGATGTACCTGCTTAAGATATCTTCTTCAACTCTAAAAAGTTATGACTGAATATTTATTTAGTATTTATCTTTCTGCTATTTTGTCTTCTTTCTTTTTGTTCTTGGTCCATTTTTAGTTGTTTCCAAAATAATCGTAAGTGTATATTTGCAAAATTTTCCAAAGAAGTACCATTTGCTTTTGTCCTTGTTGTTCTGTTGTCACGGGAGGAAGAGGCTGTCCTCTTTTGGAGCTGTTTTTCTCTCTCACCACTGGGAACACACAGGCTTCTTGGTTGGTATTTATGTTAGGGGTGTGAATCTAATTTGATATGAGAAAACATATTTTCATTGTGAAAGAAAGCTGCCAGTCTTATGTGTCAGAAACGAGTAAAATTAAGACAGCATTTGCAAAGATGTTTCCTTCTGTTGTGCCATCATTTCCCAAAGGAGTGATAGAAGCCATTTTGTTTTGACTCTGTGAAATGAGAATGAAGAAATACCCTTTTGAGAATAATCTTTGTTTAGATGAGCATTGTATAGAATAAAGCATAATCATTTTTTTCTAGCACTAATTTCTAAAACCTCCTACCAACTAGTCACTTAGCAGTCAAGTTTAATATTCACTCTAAAGAGAAACATATCTTGAAAATATAATTCAAGCATATTATTCATTTGTGGAAGAGGGTAAATAGTATCAAAACAGCATGAGAGACTACAGGATAGGGAGTAGACTAGGTAGATAAAGATTTTAATGTTTTTGTGAAATTCAATTCAATATTATTCCACAGTATGATACACAACCCACTTCCACATGTTAGTGAGATTCCAGGGCTTTATTATAGAATACATTCTCTGAATTAGACGTGGGCACACTGCAGCCTTTGGGCCAAATTTGGACTGCCACCTGTTTTCATATGGCCCACAAACTGTAATCTTTTTCACATTTGGAAATAGTTGAGTAACAATCAAGAGTACAATAATATTTCACGTTAAGTGAAAATTTTATTCAATCAGATTTTCTTGCCCGCAAAAAATAAGTTTGCTGATTTCGGATTTAAAATATAAGGGATGTTGCTTTTGCTCTAATGTATGTTGTGGGACCATATATGAAAGTGCTAAATTTTGAGACAGAAATAGACAAACTGGAATTCATTTAAGGAGATCACTTAGGAGAGAGGAGGAGGAAGTGTGAGATGGATTTTAAGACAGGATATAAGAAATGGTTGAAAGAATGGTGATACTTTGCCAGAAAAGGTAGCTAATTGGCATCAGAGCGCTATCCACTTCAGACGTCCGCTATCATGTGGGGAAATTGTTAGCTTGGTATATTTAACACAAAGGGGGTAAAGTTGGAGTTAGGAGAAATACGTGAAAATTTTACTGAAACATATGTTGATTCAATGTGGAAAAAAAAGAATAGGCTAATAAAATTATACTATTATAGTTGAATCCTTTTTTTTTTTCAAGTTTATTTATTTATTTTGAGAGACAGAGAGGGTGTGAGTGAGGGAGACGCAGAGAGAGAGGGAGAGAGAGAGAATCCCAAGCAGACTCCACGATGTCAGGGCAGAGCCTGACATACCGTGACATCATGACCTGAACCAAAATCAAGAGTCACTTAACCAAAAAAAAAAAAAAAAAAAAAAAAAAAGAGTCACTTAACCAACTGAGCCACCCGGGCACCCCTCTTTTTTTTTTTTTTTTTTTTCTTATGATCAATGACTTCTAGTACTTCAATTATTCAAGCATAAGCTTTCAAGCTCTTGGTCAAAATGTCTAATGGTTACATTAAGTGACTTTTTTATGTGCTCATTAATTAATTCAGCAAGCATGCACTGGGTACCTTTGTTTTAAACATCCTTTTAGGTGCTAGGGTTAGATGATGACCATCACAGACAAAGTACCTGCTCTTCTAGAGCTAGCAGGGGAGGAGGAGAGGACAATATGCAAGCACTCAAGTCAATTGTTAGGTAATTATAAAGCCAGATTGGTGTTTAAAGATACCATATAGTGTTATGAGTGCCAGGCAGGCCAGGCCTTCTCAGATAGAGTCATCAGAAATCTTGGGACGCCTGGGTGGCTCAGTCACTTGAGCTTCTGACTCTTGGCTTCAGCTCAGATTGTGATTCTAGGGTTATGAGATTGAACCCCGTGTCAGGCTCCCCGCTGGAAATGGAGCCTGCTTAAGATTGTCTCTTTCTCTCCCTCTGCCCCTCTCCCCTGCTTACTTGCACACTAAAATTAAAATAATAATAATAATAATAAATTAAAAAATAAAAGCAGAAGTCTTAGTGGGAGGAAATGTTTGAGCAAACACCTGTATAAGGGCCAGTCTTGCAAAGATCTGCAGGAAAATCATTCCAGAAGGGGGAGGAGGCCAGTCAAAGCCCCTAAAGTGGAAAAGAATATTTCCAGAATCAGAGAGGAAGCCTGTACAATATATTTATTTACTAGAGCTGTCATAACAAATAGCCACACACTTTCTAGCTTAAAAGCCACTGAAATTCATTCTTTAATAGTTCTAAAAGTCAGAAGTCCACAATCAAGCAGTAGGAAGAATCCTCATATGGATTCATGTGTGCTCCCTTAAAAAGATTTGTTGAGATCCTAATACCCAGTATCTCAGAATGTGATTATTTTGTGAAGATTTAGTCTTGATAGAGATAAATTAATATGAGGTCATTAGGGTGGGGCCCTAATCTAATATGACCAATGTCCTTATAAAAAGGGGAAATTTGGACACAGAGACAAAGGGAGAATTCATGGGAAAATGAAGGCCGAGATTGGAATAATGTATTTGCAAGCTGAGGGATGCCAAAGATTGCCAGCAAACCACCAGAAGCTAGGAGAAAGGCCTGGAACAGACTCTCCTTTGCAGTTCCCAGAGGGAACCAATCTTACCAATATTTGGGATTGGAGTTTTTAGGCTGCTGAACTATGTGAGAAGTTTCTGTTGTTTAAACCTCCTGGTTTGTGATACTTTGGTAAAACCACCCTAGGAAATTAATACCCCTTCCTTGCCTCTTCCAGTGTTGGTGCTCCCATGTGTCTCTGGGCTTATGGAAGCATAACTGCAATCTCCGCCAACGTCTTCACATGGGCTCCCCCCCGCCCCAATGACTCTGTGTGTCTTTTTCTGTCTCTTATAAAAGCACCCTCATTGGCTTAGGAATCACTAGAATCCAGTATGACTGTAGTTCCATCCTTACCTTAATAACTTCTGTAAAGACCCTATTTCCAAATAAGGCTACATCGTGGGTTTCCGGATGCACATGACTTTTGGCCGGGTATTGGTCAACTCTCTACAGCTTATATGCTCACAAAGTTGTCAGCAAAGGGGCTGGGGTAGTACAGAATGAAAGGGGGGGTAGGCAAGAGATAAAATAGAGAGGGTATTGTAGATCCCAGTGAGGAGTTTGGATGTTATTCCAATACAAAGAAAATAGCTTGGAGGGTTTTGAGCACAGAAGCAGTAGCATCATTCGAGGTACATTTTAAATAAGTGTTTCTGGCTATTGTGTAGAGGATGGGCTGTCATGGGACAGGAGTAGAGATAAGGGAAAGCTTGTGTGGCTCTTAGAGAGAGGAGGGCAGCTACTCAGTACAAATGGGAAGAAGTGGGACCGGGTTTGGAAGACGCGCTGCTGGATTGATTAGGTATAAACTAAGAATGGCATGTTACAGAGTAGGGAGAAATCATGGGTGGTTCTTTTATTAATTTGCTGCCTTGCTTATTTATTTTTATTAGTACTAGCAGACTATAAATCTTTCAAACTACCGAAGGTTGTGTTGTGAAACAAGTCTCCCCTCTAGCCCTGTCTGCCAGTCTCCACTCGAGGAGCGACCATTGTCAGTAGTTCTGTCTACAGCCCCCTGAGGAAATAGTCTAAGTATTTTTTTTTTCTAAGATGGCGTAATCCCCTTCCAAACTAGAGCCGCTCTTTCCCCATAAAGTGCAATTAATGAACAAGTCTCTAGCCCAGATAAAACTTACTTTTTAGAAACACCTGTTCATTCAGTAAAAAGTATGGCAGAAAACTTTAAAATAGGATGAAATTAAAATGAAACTGTACTTTCAGCATAAATGTCCCTTATGATTTTTGTTACCTGAAAATTCATGGCTCGGGCTTTTTGCCTAGAAATACGAAAAGCGATTCCTTCCCCCACTTGCAAACCTCATAAATGAAAAATGAAATGAATTCTCTCATCCATTCTTTCTTCTCTTATTCCCTTGCAATGAATGATGGTGGTTTCAAAGCATGGTCATTGAGCAGCTTGCCCAAGGGGCATAGACACTTTCCAGCAGAGTCCATCTGAGGTGAAGGCTGGGATTGATGGTGTGTGCACATGCTCCCTCCTGTGAGGCACTGCTGTCTTTGTGCCTGATTCAGGGTCTTTCTAGGCCACTTAAAAAGTGATTAGGGAATTATCAGCTTCCAGTGGCAAAAGGACTGTATCATCTCTTCTCTGGGTTATTGAAGAGCCTCCTGGTTGATGCCCAGGCTTCCACAGGACTCTACTTAGAGTAGCCTAGGTGGCTTTTGAAGAGATGAACCAGATGATGTTAGCTTTCTGAGGTGTTTAAAACATCTCAGTGGTTTCTATTGCACTATGATAGGATTGTATTCATTAGTGGGCCTTATAAATTCCTACATAGTTTTGGCCCTCATTACCTACTTTAAACTTTATTTCACTAGTCTGTCCCTTATCATATGCTGTAGCTACATTGATGTTATTTCAGTTTCTAGAACATACCAAGGTCTTTCCCATTCAGGAGACTGCCTATGCTGGATACTCATGCCAGGATTGTCTTTTGCACTTCTTACCTCAGCTAACTACATTTATCTTTTAGGACTCTGATCAAGAGTCACTTATTTAGAGAAAACTTTCATGTCCAGTAATCCAAATGAGTTATTCCTGTTACATCCTTCTTTATGGCATTTATCACATTTTTCAAAAAAAAGTTTATTTATTTACTTTGAGAGATAAAGAGAGCAAAAGTTTGGGAGCGACTGAGAGAGGGAGAGAGAATCCCACGCAGGCTCTTGACTATTAGCACACAGCCTGATGCAGGGCTCGAACGTGCGAACCATGAGATCATGACCTGAGCTGAAATCAAGAGTCGGATGCTTCAGTCAACTGTGTCACCCAGACACCCCCACAGTTTTTAAATATACACTTACATACTATATACTTATATACAACCAGATGGTAGTCTCTGTTTTGTTCACTAGTATATACTCAGTGCCAGCCTGGTTAAGTTCTCCACATATATATTTGTGAATGAATATATTTTATGCTTAATATGTATTAGAGACTGAAAACATTCATCGTCCCCAAAGTTTGTGTTCATTGAGGCTGTTTCCCACAGTAATCTGTTTTTATTTAAAATCATGATTGCATTTATCTTTATTTACTATAAACATAACAGAGTGAAGTTCATTTCTTTTAAATGGAAGAACGGTTAGGCCATCATGATTTAGTTAAATGCAATGATTACCGGAAGTCAAAAGGGAAATCATTTACAAAACATGAATAGGAAATGAATCTGCTAAGCCTTTATTATGTTTGTAATATCGAAGCTTTTGAGTGTGGTTTTGTAGATAGGTTTTGAGGAAAATGCTCAATAGATATGAAAACAATTGCCCTTTAAAAATCACAGCAAACAAGTATTCAATCCTAAGGGGTTAATAAATTGCTCAAGGGAAAAGGGTTATAATTATATTTAATCACTATCATTAAAAATAGTCTTTAACAGGTTGAATGCTTTTAACTCGATGTTCTGAATACCTGGTAAACACCGACCATTATTATTCTTATGTTTTCTTTGCCGTAAAAAATGAGCAGAGTGCGAGGAACACGTTTTTATTCGTGAAGAGAAAGGAGCATGCTGCTTCTAAAATCACCTGTCGGGTGAAGTAAACATGAAAGGAAATATTCTTTACGATTGTTTAAAATTCACTGCAAAGATTGCCCTGCCGTACAAAAGAGGAGAGTGGGTATGTGGCCGAAAACAAAGATCCGTGGGACAATAAGATTAATTTGAAGTTGAAGTAAGAAAGGTGCCTCATTTGTCACCCAGTGCCAATTTGCAGTAAACCTTAGCGTTTCATCACAGGGTTGCTTGTGAACTACTCTAAAGCAATCAGCTTTCCTGAAGCTGGGACCTAGGGTCTTCCTGAGTCCTCTTTGAGGGCACAAAATCCCCGTGATTAATCTTCTGTTCTGTCAACATGAATATTAAGTGATTTCCTCCCTAGTGCATTATTATGTTGTCTTATTTAATGCTACTTTCTGAGGACTACACAGCTTGACCCTCACATTGAGGGTGAACAGATAGGATTGTCCTGTGGGCATGGGATTCTCCTTGAGTGTGAAATTATGCAGGCATGTGGCTTTATGCCTAGCCAGAGATTATGACTTGAAAATATACTCAAGGAAAGAGAGTCAATGAAGCTTGTTAATTAAATCATACATTTTAACTTATTGGAAACTAGCTATTTTGATAACCATTTGGGCATATATATCGTAATACAAATATGAAAGTGCACAATAATTCCATTGCAAATTAAAATCCTGTGCAGTACAAACAAATGCATTCTCATTAAACAGGTAGTGTTAATATTTCATATTTATTACTAGCGCTAAATCACTTATGGATTATAAATACAGATTTAAATTTAGATGTAGCATAACTATTCACGTGCGTTCTAAGTTTTTCCAAGTATTAGTATGGGACGTAATTGCATTTTTTGTTCTCCACATGTGTGAAGGCTCCCTTGAAGTGTCACAGTATCATCCTGACTCATGTTCCCTCATCTTTTCTCGAAGATTCAGTTTTAAAATCTGTCCCCTTTCACCTGTCCAATAACTCTAGAACATAAAAGAAGCAGTTAGGAACAGACGACTTTGTATGTGTCTTGCTTCCTTGCAAATGTCTACTAACACAATTAGTTACATTCCTGGGAGGGTCTTTGTATTTATCTATTATGTTTTGAATGAATCAAGTCATACTCTTTTCTAACACATTAGAGTGTTTATTAGTTCAGCTGGTTTGCTGACAGATGTTTCCTTTAGGATGGAAGAAGAACTAATACAGCAAGTTCAATTAAAAAAAGTCGTGCCCGGGTGACTTCATGGCTTTGTATTTCTCTCCGATTTTTAGAGTAAACTTTCCTAGAGAAAACATCACCTTTATTGTTTTCTGTTCCTTCTGTGATGTATATGAGCCACTGGCACATTACCTATAAATAAATGACGAATGAATGAATTAATGCAATCCTTTGAAGAAATAATGTGATTTCAGCATAAATGTCCCTAAAGGCAGAGTGAGATCATAGTGGAGCAAACTTTTCCTCCAAAGGAAGTATTCCTTCGTGAGTATTTTTTTTTTATTATTTTTATTATTAAAAATGTTTATTTTTGAGAGAGAGAGAGAAACAGAGTGTGAGTTGGGGAGGGGCAGGGAGAGAGAGGGAGACACAGACTCAGAAGCAGCCTCCAGGCTCTGAGCTGTCAGCACAGAGCTGGAGGTAGTAAGGCTCAAGGTCATGAACCCTGAGACCATGACCTGAGCCAAAGTCAGAGGCTTAACCCACTGAGCCACCTAGGTGCCCCTCCTCTCTGAGTATTTAAAGTACTGTGTTTTCTTTACCCAGTCTTGAGAGGAAGGACCTAAAAATGTCAAACTGTACTTTGTTTTTAGTAAAATCGTTTTGGGTTTCATGTTTCTGTCATATCACTTAAATTTTCATAACTAAAAAATTTGAATACAGTAAAACCTAGCTTATGATAAATGGGCCTAAGTATAAGGGGAGAAGTCACTTAGCTTGTGGTCAGCAATAAATACGTACACATATACACAAAATGTAACTCTCTATAAAAGTTAGCATTGTAATTTATGTGTTAGCATCCTAATATTAGCCTTGTAGCATGAGCAACCAGGTTTTTACCAGTTGTATCTTTCTTTCTTTTTTTTTTTTTTTAATTTATTTTTTTATTGTGAAGGGAGAGAGAGAGAGCACAGAAGGGGTAGAGAGAGAGGGAGAGAAAGAATCTCAAGCAGGCTCCACACTATCAGTGTGGAGACCTATGTGGGGCTCAAACTCATGAACCGTGAGATCATGACTTGAGCAGAAGCCCAACACTTAACCAACTGAGCCACGCAGGCGCCCCATGTATTTTTCTTTTTTAATTTTACTTGAGAATGTGTTTTTGGTCATAACTGTATCTGAAGGTACAGTATATGTAATGCTTTGTAGAAATAGGGATACCTCAGATGAACATACTGATGAATTTGAGTAATAAAAGAAATTGGGGACATCAGCAATATTTTAGAGTTAAGAGTAATATTTCCCCCCTCTTTCCAAGACTGGGCAGTGCATTGAGATGATTTGGGATTCCTGTCCTTGTATTTACTAAGAACTTGGAGGTGATGAGGGAGGAGTGCTCTAAGAGTCATTGTGGGTGGGCCTTACTCTGTTTCTTTTAATTAATAACCCCCTGAGGAAAACAACTAATAGAACACATACTCTGGTTTTTTTTTTTTTTTTGTATTTTATGATAATATATACACCAAAATGTGGTCAACATAATTAGATGGATGGTAAGTTATGTACTATGGTGCTTTATGGCACACTAATAGGACTTGAAATTACTGTTTTTTGCTGAAATCAGGAAAAGAATGATAATAGTTGGAAAACAGTTTGAAAGCTCAAGTACATTTTACTATTTTGAGGTTTTATTTTAAAAGATTCATTATTTGGGGCACCTGGGTGGCTCAGTCGGTTAAGTGGCTGACTTTGGCTCAGGTCATGATCTCACGGTCCGTGAGTTCGAGCCCTGCGTCGGGCTCTGCGCTGACAGCTCAGAGCCTGGAGCCTGTTTCAGATTCTGTATCTCCCTCTCTCTGACCCTCCCCCATTCATGCTCTGTCTCTCTCCGTCTCAAAAATAGATAAACATTAAAAAAATTAAAAAAAAATAAAAGATTCATTATTTTTTATAATTTTCTTTTTTGACTTTATCATAAGATCTAATGTATGATTTCTATATTTTTTTCCCCTACACTATGGTTATTGTACCCATGTTATTGTGCTTTCTTGTGCTTCCTGCTTTTTCTTATAAACACTCTAATTTTTTAGGGATTAGGTTAGACTAGTTTGTATACATAGTACCTAATATAAATGTCTAAAACTTGTCTGGGAGAAGGAAGATGTTTTAGCAAATAGAGTACGAAAACATCTAACAACAGTTTGTGTTTTTGTTGTTGTTGTTGCTTAAAGTTTGCTTTTCTAAGTGATAGAGATTTTAAAAGGTAAAGGAAACAAGTAAAATTAGAGGGAAGACAAACTATCCTCTTACCAAGCTGTATTTCACCACAATTTACTATAAGTTCTAATATCAATAATGTAGCACTTTGTGTCGCATATAACTTACTATCACCTACAGATACATCTACATGAATCATTAATCACTTGCCTTAATTAAAATTATAGGCTTGGCATTTACGGAGAGTTTTGAGCTTTCTTCTCCAGTAAAAGAGCTCCAGGTTATGAGCTTCCATTTTTGCCTTAAACGTTTCAGCAGACTGATATTGACCAGTGCAAGTTTTGTAAAGATCTATGTAGGGGGAGGAAAGTATCTTTTCCTTCTTCCGTTCTTAGTTCTTGGCTGGGGCTCCTGGAACAAAACACAGATTAACAGAAGTAAAAGCATGCACGTTTACTTAATAAGTTTTTTGTGACACGGGTGACTTAATAAGGAAATGAAGACCCCAAGAAGTAGTTAAATCTAAGTGTTTTTATGTGAGTTTTTTAACGTTTGTTTATTTTTGAGACAGAGAGAGACAGAGCATGAACGGGGGAGGGTCAGAGAGAGAGGGAGACACAGAATCTGAAACAGGCTCCAGGCTCTGAGCACTCAGCACAGAGCCTGACGCGGGGCTCGAACTCACGGACTGCGAGATCGTGACCTGAGCCGAAGTCGGACACTCAACCGACTGAGCCACCCAGGCGCCCCTATGTGAGTTTTAATGAGGAGTAGAAAGTCCTGGGAAAAAGTGATTGGACAGAGTATGAGGTAAGTGTACTGAAATGGAGGAAACTTAACCAGGCCTTTTGCTTCAGATTCCTCTCTGTCCTTTAGTCTTCAGAGAGAAAGACACACCTTTCCTTCAGGCATAGGGAGGTCACCTCTCCCCTGACTATTTGAAGACCTGCTTCAGGGGAAGGTCAGAAAGTCCTTGGTGTTCTTGCCACTTCTCAGATTCCTTCAGCATGAAATAATCAATGTACCAAATTGCCCTGTTTTGGAGTAGAATGTGCTGAACCCCATTGACTATTTAAAATTGATGATGCTGAAGTTTTGTTTTGTTTTGTTTTGTTTCAGTAAGGGGTTTGATAATAAGCAGTTTCAAAGATAGTATTGGAACAGCTCATTTAAACAAACCGGTACTCTGTCCTGATGAATGTACTTAATGCTTCCTAAAATCTTGGGGGAAAAAAGCACAATACGCAGCACATTTGAAGTATATATTGTTGCTTTTTGAAAAACAGCACAGAATTTTGTATTATGTCTTGATAATCTTGAGTGCTGAGGATATAAATCTGTACAAGCGATTTAAATTCTTGGATTTCTCTTCTGTAACTCAAGGATAATTATACAAAGGTTGTGCTGAGAATGAAATAAAATAATCTTTGTAAAGCACCTGGTGCCTATTCAACAAGATATAAGTATAGTGATCCTTGCTGTTATTATTGAATATTAGTGCTATTGAGAAGGAGTTAATATTTGTTAAACGTATGCATATACCAGAGTAGTGTGCTAGGCACCAAAAATATGAAGTTAAATCTTGCAGAAGAAATAAGATCTATATAAATAAACAAAATTCTAAGACAACAATTGATAAGAATACTTCCTGTACTCTTATGTACAATTTACCAGCAAAACTAGTCAATTCTGGATTTAGTTCAGGTACATGATTGCTGGGATGGGGCTTGGCACTGAGAGGCCATTGGTAAAAGAGTAGACAGGAATGATTAGTATCAGCTGGGACTATGATCCCTCACCAAACGGACCTTCCAATCTTATCCAGATTTTAAAGTTTTGGTTTTTTTTTCCTTCAGAGTAGCATCTGGTCGGCTTTTTTTTTTTTTTTTTAATAATACATATGAATACAAATACACTCTTTCATAAATACATATATATATATATATGTATTCTTATTCATCAAGAATTATTTTTTTAATGTTTATTTATCTTATTTTTGAGAGAGAGAGAGAGAGTGAGCATGTATACAAGTAGAGGAGGAACAGAGAGAAAGAGGGAGACAGAGGATCCAAAGCAGGTTCCAGGCTCCAACCTGTCAAACAGAGCCCTATGTGGGACTCAAACTCATGGACAGTGAGATCATGACCTGAGCAGAAGTTGGATGTTTAACCAACTGAGCCACCCAGGTGCCCCAAAGGTTATTCTTTGCTTTATCAGAGGTGTTGCATGGATGGGGTTGTCTTTGAGTATACAGGTGGCTCAGCAGAGTGCAGAATCACTCCTGCATGTTCTAGAATCTCTGCTCATTTCTATCTCTATATTCTCCTTGGGATAAGGATCATGAAAGTGGGCTTTTGATCCATACTTTTATAATTCTGTGTCAGTTATATGAGCTTCCTTGGCATTCAAAGAAACATATGACCTGTCTGCTTCAGATATTATACTGTGCAGAAGAGAAAAAGGGTTTAATCAAACTGTCAGGGCACAAGACTCTGAACTCCTTGAAGGTGGGGCTCCTTTCCTCTAGTACAGTGCCTGGCACATAGGATACAAGAATTATTTGTGTCAGTAATTACTAAAGTTACTAATATCATTGAGACCACTGTTTTCATGTAAGAGCCAATGAAAAGTACTTTATAAAGCATATTATCTATAGATAGACCTCATTGTAGCATCCAAAATAGTTCTATTCTTTTAATAGAATAACATACTTTTAATACTGAAAAGAACAGTGCCATTGAAAAAATAGACACTACTCTGTAGCTAGTCAACAGTTAATGCACCTCCAGACTTATGTGAGAACTTACAATATAAAGACAACTTTCTTAATTTTTATCGTATAACAGACTTTTCATGGGACATGTTGTCTCAGGCACTTATCTAGATACTTTAAATATATAAATTATTTTCTTCCCCTAACATGGGGTAGGAGATATTATCATCATTATTTTACACCAGGTTACCAAGAAGGTTAGTAAGTTGCCTGCACTTACCCAACTCCTAGGTCTGGATCTCCAATTTGAGCCCAGACTCCATGTTCTTAAATGGCCCTAATGTTTTATATTCACATGCTGACTTAGAATTTAAGCAGTGTGGTTTACCTGGGTGATCTCATTTTATCATCAACACAGTATATAGAAGCAGATATAATTTTCAACCCACTTTACAGAGGAAGCAATTCGGGCTAAGAAGAGCAAATGTGAGCCTGAACTGGGTCCAGAAGTGGTTGCTTTTATCACTGAGTGGTTGTGTCACTCACTCTTTTCTGCTGAGATAGAGAAATGGATCACTCACTGTCACTCATTGTCTGCTCCCCCAACCCCAGTTTATTTGTTCTACCAATTTCTCAGAAGGTCCAATGTTGTTGTCCTCTGACTTCTCAAACTGTGTTTGTCTGATCATGAAGCCTTGTCTTTTTTATCTTACTCTAGTCAGAACTGAGGAAACAAATTCACTTTCTACTCTAATCCAATTGTTTATGTTTTGTTTTATGAAGGCATTTTGATACTTTTCTGTCTCATAATGTTAATGAGACTGATTTCTTAGACATTCTTCAGGCTAAGATAGACTATGTTCTAGATTTAATGGTTTTCTTGGCTAATCTTTCAGGTTTTTCTAATGGCAAAAGTTTTCTAAAGGATAATTTCTTATGTGGCCACATTGAGTATTGCAATATTCCTCTTCATTATGCATTGAAATTTGAAAAAAAAAAAAAAACAACAAAACAAACTTACAATATTATCGGGACACACTATGTAAAAAATATGGCTATAAATTAATGAAATTAATCTCATAAGTCTTACATGAAAATCAATTCTACCTCTAAGTAGTTCAATATAATGGTTGTTTTTATTTGTCCTGGTCCTTTATTTATTTACATTTTTTCTTAATTACTCTGTGTTTCAGAATGATGTTTATTCCACAGGTAGTGCTGTCCAGTCTGCTCATAGGGGAACATTTAATTTGTGACATTAATTATGGATCACAGTGGAACTTCCATGGGAGTGAAAGTCAATGTTAGCCAGGGGCTGTATTGTTTATATCACATATGTTCTGGTGAATCAATTAGTGCAGACTTCTGAAATTCAGAAGCGTATTTTAAGAATATGTTTGTTAACCAAAATTCTGTTAACCACAGAATGACTTTGTGATTAATAGACAAAACTCCTCTAATCCCATAGCATGCAGAGGGTAGCTTTTAAGACCATGAACTATCAAACAATATTTTCACCTCACCTTTGTTAACCTAAAAACAAGACAGATTGAATTGCAAAGCTCATTTGACAAATGAGCATATTTTGCTCTCTTCCTATAGTTTTCTTCTCTTCGCTTTTGTGACCAGTGTTCCTTCCCAAGCAGTGTTATGCAAATGAACCAATTAATGATAGATAAAATGGTCTTCCTACCTCGCAGAGTTTGTAACTGGAAGGGCAACACTGTAAGTCACGTACCTATTCAGTGGATTCTATAGGCCACTACGAGGGTCTGATTAGCTTGACTGTGGAATACAATCACAGAGGCATCTGCTCGGTTAATTTTGAGAGAAAATTTACCAGATGGAGGCTGAAGATTTAAGTGATTAGAAGGTAGTAGATTGGAATACAAATTGGATTAAGAGAAATTAGATTGATATAAATCGAATTGAGTCACAACAGTTTGTGTTGTTCGTACCAAGGGGCAGTGGATTATGGGAGAAGCAGATGCTCCAATGAGATAGGAATTAATGTGGCTTTGACAGTCCATCTGCGAAGGTCTGAATATCGAGTACATCCCTAATCTCTCTCTCCATTTATCAATGCCATAATGTTAATTAGTACTTCATTCATTAAGTTACTTACAGAAGAAAAAATCTCACCCTTATCCCCTCTCTGCTTGAGAATTTGTTATTCTGCCAAGAACTGGAAAGCTCTCTTCAGCTGAGCTAGCCACAGTTGACAGAGAGACCTGTGTCCTTTTCCTCATGCATACTCATGCCTATGCCTTTGGCATGAGTACCGTAAGCTTAAAATCTTTGCTCACGTGTTCCTCTTCATAAATATATAGTTATTTGAAGTCTGGCGTTAATAACTAGGCACAATTCCACTAAAAAAAGAGTGGTTATATTAATCCAATAATGTAATTATATATACTCTACGTTTTGGTTTTTATAAGATACTCACTTGAGTTATAAGTTTTATTTAATGACTCAAGTTTGACATTAATGCTGCATGTCAGATTCCTCCTTGAAGAGAAGAATGAGAAAAATTCTGTTCCTGTAATTCTGTGACTGTGTTTATACCTGTGTGTGTGTGTGTGTGTGTGCGCGCACATGTGCATGTACTATTTATATGCGAGTTTATAGAAAATCGCACGTTGCTGTTACTGTTGTCCATTTTGATATAAAGTATTTAGAACTGATCATTAGAAAAAAAAAGTTTGATGAAACAAAATTAAAAGAAACACAACATTTTAAGTGCTTAGGCTTATATTGGGGACATGACTCTTTAAAATCCAAAGGGTATTGACACAGGAACCTCAATATTACAGCACTGGACACAGCAGTGAAATTCAGCATTAGGCAGTCTGTCTTGGATCCCGTCCAAAGGAACTGAGCCAGTGGAGATCCAAAGGTGGTCTCCCTTGTAAGGCAGCCCAAGAGTATGGAATCTAAGGACAGCCATGCAGAAGTATCCTTGTATTAATAGCAATCAGGCAAATACAGCTTCTGAAGGCTAAAGCGATGAGATGGGCAAAAATGGAACATCGAATCCTATGATGCAAGAAGCATACCATTAAAGGTTGTGCCAAGTCATTCAGAAATAATCGTAGTACGGGCAAATGTGGGCTGCCTGCCAGTGTGCAGGCAAGAAGAATTTCTATTTTTGCTATGTGGAGGAAAGCAGTGGCTTGTACAAAAGCGTATTAAGTGTTTTAAAATTTTTGGCTTAACAAAGAAATTCTATAGGCAATGAGCTCTTCGGGCAATGCTCTTAATGTAGGAATAAGATATATAGATAGAGATAGATACAGATAAAGATATAGATACAGATAGACAGAGATAGGTAGATATATAGATAGATATGTGCTATGATATATAATATATTTATATAAATGGCCACTCCTCCCTCATGCTCACCTGAAGCTTCTACATCCTTCCCAGACTCCAATACTAGGGTAGTTTTTGGAGACACTCTTAATGTTGGCAAAAGAATCTGATGCTCATATTGTCTGCTTCAAAAATAACCTGCCCTCTAGAAGCCAGGATTGAGCCTGAGGTATGTCTGACTCCAGAATCTATGCACTTTCTGTTTAGGGTCTTATATGTAAGCAGTGCATATGGCCCATCTTTCTAACTGTATACTCATCAGTACAAGCTGATCATAATGAGAGAGTGTATCAAGCTGGATTCCAGCAAAATATAGACAAAAGTAGAAAATCAAACGAAGATGTAAGCTTGCAAAACGTAAAGTGTAAAGCAGAATTCCTTGTTGTAGTAAAAAGCGATCCTCCAAATTTGTCTTTTGCTGTTGTGAGAGTATTCAATGCCACCTAGAAATAATTTAGTACTGAGGATCAGTCCCTTGTTCCTGTTTGTCGCTTCAGTTTTCAATTGTCAGCCATCTAATTGGGAGTCTTGTCTTTATTAAGAACCATCAGTACATCAAGGTGGGGCTTATGAAGCCTGGCAAAGCCAGACATTGTGCTCTCATTCATGCCTTTGTTTCTGTGACTGATTATCGGGTGTTTAATATCTTGTTGAGCCCAACGAGGATAATTAAAGGAATCACTTAGTTGTCAACTAATGACCATACAATCTCCCCATTTTTTTATGTTGATAGGCTTTAGACAGTGGATATAGTTTTGCCGTGAATTGTGTTTCAGTGTTTTTGCACACGTGAGTTCAAATCCCGCATATCAGACATACAGATACTGAGGCTAGTGAATGCATGTCAAGTACATCAGTGCTACTACATGGTTTCATGTTATTTAGTATTTATTTTTGCTAATCATCTCACAAACATTTTTCAGAAATTAATTTGAGACCCGTTTACTAGGTAATATTTCTCTGTTTTATATTTAAAGGCACTCGAAAGCCAAATAGAAAACAATCAGCCAGATTTTATTGATGCTTGCATCGTCACTTTTGGATGCATATGAATCAGCTGTCTCACAGGCTTGCTTTCAGTACAGGTAGTTCAGATAGATACATCAGGTATAAACTACCTCCAGGAAATGGAGGCTTCTGCATCTCATTTTTTCCCCTTGCAGTTGACATATTTTTTCAAATTTTCAGTGAACTCAGAAATGGAGAGACACAGCCAACTTTTAATATAGTAAGTGATGTTCTGGCACCTTTGACTATAAATCAGTGTTGCAAAGACATTATGGAAGCATGAGGAAGCACTGTCCAAGTAAATGCAGAGCCCTGGCATGCTGGTTCAGAGTTTTGTGCTTCATCATAGGACTCACAGGGCAATTTGCTTAATCCTGGATGCAAAAGCTGGGCTTACAAAAGTGCAATTTGTAATTCAGCTGGCCAAAGAAATGGATTTCTACTGGTCAAGGGAATGAGAAGAATTTAGAGTATCCCACGAATGTTTGAGTTTTACCTGGCTAACCTACTTCTTTATTTGTTTCTTTAAAGAAGTTATACCTAGCTCTCCGAAATCCTTATATATATATTTTTCTGGATATGGAGTGACAAGGGAGAGGAATAGTATATACTTGGAACAGATAAACTATGAAGTTTTTGGAATAATGATAGTGTGATGCAAGTCTAGAGAGGGATGGAACTGAGAGGCAGATATAAAATGAGAGAAAGAAGGAAGAACGGAAAAATCCATAGGAATCTATGCCTGAATGGATGTGAAAGAAATTAAAGAGTTAATCCTTCCAAGTGGGATTTCTAGCATGAGGGACCTGAAGTAAATGGGCTTATGTCAGAAAGAGGAGGGGCATGGGGTGTAGAACAAGGAGAGAGAGGTGAGGGATCTGTTTTGAGATTTATGGAATTTGAGATGCTAATTGAACATTCATGTGGGCAACTGGACCAAGCCTAGAGCTTTCCTTACCTGGAGACTTGACCCTTCTTGTCATATAAACGATACCTGTCATGGTGAATGGGGATGGGTTCCCTGTGGTAAGAATGGAAGATAACAAGGCCTACATCACACACCTTGAGAGGCATTAATCGAGTCAGAAATTATTAGACTCAATTTAGCCTTTTAGTTCAGTAGTTTACATATAACTCAACGATATTTTTCCTCCCATTTATTCTGGAAGTTTGTAACACAACTAACCAATAACCATGTTCTGTAATTTTTTTTTTTGTTATTTCATTTTATTAAAAAAATTTAATCTTTATTTATTTTTGAAACAGAGAAAGAGAGAGAGACAGAATGTGAACGGCGGGGGGCAGGGGGTGCGGGCAGAGAGAGAGGGAGACACAGAATCTGAAGCAGGCTCCAGGCTCTGAGATGTCAGCACAGAGCCCAATGCGGGGCTCGAACCCATGAACTGTGAGATCATGATCTGAGCCGAAGTCAGATGCTTAACTCACCGAGCCACCCAGGCTCCCCTGTAATTTGTTTAAATGTCAATTGTAGTTTGTTAAAGAACAAAGCACTGTTATTACTGGCTCCTATGAAAGTTCTCTCCCTACATGAAATGTTAATCAAACAACATTATACTCTTTAAAAATTCACGACTTTTTGGGGCACCTGGGTGCTTCAATTGGTTGAGTGTCCGACTTTGGCTCAGGTCACGATCTCGCATTTCATGAGTTTGAACCCCATATTGGGCTCACTGCTGTCAGTGCAGAGCCCTCTTAGCATCCTATGTGCCCCCTTTCTCTACCCCTCCCCCACTTGCCTTCTCTCAAAAATAATAAACATTTTAAAAATAATAAATTCACATACTTTTCATTTTCTTCCAGATTTTCAGTTTCTGCTTGTTTATAAAATCCAACTTGTCAGAGTTTGATGTATTGAGTACTTGACGGTAAAAGCAGCTTCCTACATTTAAAAGATAGCACCCTAATCTAAGCTCTTGTTATTCTTGTCTTTCATAATTGCTATAACTCTATACATTTTTATTCCCCTGCCTGTCAATGTTTTCTTTTCCTTTAGCATAATCCAAAATAATTCTATGTGTTCCACTCCTTTTGCTTTGTGAAAAGAAGGCATTTCATTTTGAGAGTGGCTAGATGGAGGTTAATTCCATATCCACATGGTAATAACCTGGGAAAACCAGGGGATGATCGGTTTCATTTGATCCTTCATCTGATAAGGTTTCAAAGTAAATGAACTGAATGGGAAATAACATTTTTCGTAAGTTTTCCAGAAACTGCAAATGTTTTTTGAGAGACCCAAGGAATTGAGTCTCTGATCTATTTCAGCGAAACATAATTCAACCAGAACATGATCATTTTGAAACATTTATAACACTCTCATTTGCTGCTTTTCTCCATTCAGTTGAAAAACAAGTTCTTTTTTCTCTATGCACACCAAATCTTTTAACTGAAAACTACACTTGGTATTTTTGTTGCAGTAATGATGTTATCTGGTGGTCATTTTGCTCTGAAACAGAAGATATCCCTTGAAAGGAAATTTAAAGTTTTATTAAATCACTCACTTTTTAAAGGCATCAACAGATACTGTAAGTAAAGAAAAATGAAGACAGAGTAGGCCCCTTGAATGAAAGGTATACTGATGATTAAGGTAACTCATATTCTTTATCTAATAGACTAAAGCAACTCTGATTTCCAGTCTAAATTTAACCAACCATTTGTATAGCCTTACAACAGATGTCATATCAAATTCATTATGATTTACTAAATAAAACTGGATAGAATGTTTTTCTTAAAGAGATTAACTGAAGTTTATATTGATTCTTTAATTCAATGCATAAAGTGAGGCATAAAATGCTGGCTTGAAATTTTTCTACAATATTCTAAAGATTTAAACATATATTTAATTCCAAGCTTAAGAGCTATTTGCAGCTGATTAAACATGGCCTCTTTTTCAACCTATTCTGGATCAAAATTTTGTCCAGCGTGTTTTTAGAGGAGTAAACACTTTAAAGGTGAATTTTAGTGTGTATCCTGCAAATAACTCTGCAGAAATGTGATGCTGTCGCTTCCATTCAGTTTGGTCAACTGTGAAAACCCATTCACTCTGAGTGTGACAGTGAAAGACAAAGCGATAAGTACAAGTTGTATTCAGCTACCTTTATAAACTGCCTTTACTCTCCAAGGTACAGGCTTCAGAAAAAGAATTCCGACCTGCCATTTCATAATACAAAAAACCCTGAATATAATATGGCCGTTCCCACCATTTGAGAGAAAATCTTTCTTTTCATCTTTGGGATCACTGTACTCATCATTGACTTGGGTCTTTTGTTGCAAGAGGTTTAGCCTTATTTTAAAGGCACACAATTTCATAAAATTGTAATATTTTGCTTTAAAAGGAAGAAAAGGAAGAAAATGAGTTTGTTTTAACCACCCCTTTAAACCCCTGGCAAGTTAATTTCAGACAGTATTCTAATAATATTCCTGTAACAGGAATATTATTAAGGTTAATAATGAGTGAACCTAACTCATATTATTGTGCCTTCGAAAGATGTCTTTTGATATTCTTTTATTCTCTTTAAACTTATGATCAAAAGCAACCCTGAAATAGAAGCTTCCCATGTATTTATCACACATTGGTTTTAAGATTTTTATAAAGAAAAATAATTGATAATGGTATAATCTGTTTCAAGAAAATATTTAAGGGGGTACAAAGAATTATTAGGCACTAATATTTAATTAAATATCAATTACTATAATTCACAAATAATTTCTTTAGCATGCCAAGGTAGTAATGTCTGGTACTAAAGTTTTAGGTATACAATTTGTCATGAATTACAGTAGTAGAAGCTTTCTTAAGCTGTTATAGAGGCTTTTTTAAGTCAAAATCTAGGTATCTAAATATAGCTCCATTAACAGAATGAAAAAAGGAATATATTTATTCATGAATTTAAATTACATATTGACTTAGCACCTAATATTTTCATCTTTAAAGTTTATTTATTTTGAGAGAGAGAGAGCATGAGCAGAGGAGGGGCAGAGGGAGGGAGAGAGAGAGAATCTCCCACTGACGGTGCAGAGCCAGCGTGGAGCTTGCACCCACAAACTGTGAGATCATGACCTGAGCTGAAATCAAGAGTCAGATGCTTAACCGACTGAGCCACCCAGGCACTCCTCATCTTTAAAACTGAATACAGTATATGACAAATGCAAGCCCAGAATTGTTGAAAACATGAAGCCTTCGGGGAAATGTAGGTAGGGTATATCATTCAGAATGACCTTTAATTGGTAGGTAGGAACAAGCAGTAGTAACAAATCATGGTACAGAGATGGGAAGAAGCTGTATTTTGAATGACATACTATTGCATTAAAAAAGACCATTTTGTGGATGGTAGCCCTTTGTTTTTATAGAGCCATAGATTTCTTTGAGTATAGTGAGAGAGTTTATCCTACTAAAAAATTTACACTTTATACTAACATTAATTAAGTAAACATTTACTGAGTGCTTACTTTGTGCTTATGGAAATAAATCATTCAGCCTTCTCAGCAATGTTATTAGATAGGTCCTGTTATTAGATAGGTTTTATAGATAAGGAAAACAACATGTGGGGAAGGTAAGAAACTAGCCTGCATTCACAATCCGATCCAGCACCTGGATAAGAGCAATTTTAAGTCAGAGTCCTCTTGTTAAGAGAGTCTCTATTAACTGCCAAAGATGTACCTTATAAAAAGGCATATGCACAGATGTTCACAAAAATTTGCATCTAATTTCTGACATCTCCTCTCTGCCATTCCACATGAGCCCATCTGTGGCTTAAGAACCATATCAAAAAATGATAATAGAGCAATGCCGTGAGATTCATATGTTAGGCCAACTTCTTAAGTATAACTACAGCTGGCTTTTGAACAACATGGGTTTAAACTTGCACAGGTCCACTTATACGCATTTTTTTTTGTTTTTGTTTTCTTTTGTTTTGTAATGCTCTGGCTATAAAAAGCTTTGTTGTTTGCACCTGATCCACGTTTTGCTCGAGGGCTCCAGAGGGGTTAAAATGCTTCCCCGTGCCTGCAGGGAGAGGCTCAGGCAGAGGCTCTGACACCAAGAGGGATATCAAAGGGGCTCCCCAAGAGCCACTGGGCTCTGGAGGCTCCTATGCATTCTTGAGACAGCCTTTGAAAGCGCTACTCCCCCAGCCCAGGGTCAGGGCCTGCCAGCCAGCCTGTGGAGGTTAGTCAGGTGGTTACCATCTTCTTGATGTTTTACTCCTTCAACCAGGAAGTGATTCTCCAGGAAGTCACAGAGGTGGAGGTTTGCATGGCAGAACCCAGGATGTGCAGATACAAAAGGACTTAGTTCAGATTCTTCTTCAGGACCGTGGTGGCTTCCACGGCACCCTGGGTTTTACCGATTTATATTGGGACAGCTTTTG
The DNA here is from genome assembly GCF_023721935.1 of Panthera uncia. NCBI lineage: Eukaryota > Metazoa > Chordata > Mammalia > Carnivora > Felidae > Panthera > Panthera uncia. The sequence goes on from NC_064810.1 coordinate 29,743,109, forward strand.
CACTTCCTAGGGGAGCGCACAGCTGCTGGGCTGATTTTGCGTTTTCAAGAGACACTTAACACCCTTGAGATTCCCTCGGCCAACCCCCAAATAAGTGGCACTTGTCCTTCTGAGCCACTTATGGTCAAAATAGAAACCCAGAGAGAGGTAAGTGTAGGAGGGCCACAGATACATGTTGACCTGAGGGTTGTTTGTGGCCCCTATTTCAGTGGGCTAATTTTGATGAATATGGGAGCTCGTGGTTGGTCGGCAATAAGGAGCTAAGCTCAACAAACAAACCAACAAAAACAAAACCCCCAAAAACATTGTTGACTGGTCTGGGAGGCAGAGGATAGCTGAGAAGATGGTTCTGAAGGCTGTGGCTAGAAAAGAGGTTGGAGGGTAGTCGGAACTTGGAAGAAGGGCATTTCAGGGTCTTTCTATCCAAACACTGTTGAAGCAAAAGACAGATTCATCATAAATGAATTTTCCTTCAGATTTTCTTAATGATAGTTTGTTTACTTTATTTTACTTTATTATAAGAATATAATATAAAATATGTATAACATAGAAAATATATGTTAATCCACTGTTTATGCTATTGGTAAGGCTTCCAGTAAACAGGAGACTAGTAGTAATTAAGATTTTGGAAAGGCAAAAGTTATACATGGATTTGTGGATTTTTGACTACGGGGTCGACAGAGTTAGAGAGTCAAGAGTCTACAGCCCCCTCCGCAAGTTGTTTAAGAGTCAACTGTAGAATGTCTATTGGAAGTGAACAAGGCTCAAATCAGTCATTGTGTGCATTACTTAGACATGAGACAGCTAATACGTGGCTCGTGGCAGTTGTAATTTTTTGGGTAATGCTTTAGCAATTATTCTCTTAAATTTTCTGAATTGTGCTAATATTTTCAATTCTATTTTTAAAAAAAATCTTTAGTATACTATATGGTAAAAGAAGTTTGCAATATTGACTAGGTCACTGAATCTCAATTTAAGTTTATAATAAAATAGTTAGGCTAGAGGAAAATATATCACGAGTTCTACACAATTAGCAGAGACTAAATATTTCACAAAGTTTAGCATGCATGTAAAATATGAGTGCTGTTAGGAATGTTGTTTTCTGATGCTGACACTGGGGGCTTTGGAATCTATGGTTACAATGATTAACACTACTGCTACAGAATTTTCAAAATATATTGCTTAAGAAATAAAGTAGAAGGTTAAATGTTATCACTCCATTGGAGCTTACATAAAACAAATGCCATATTTTTGAAATAAGTTCATAGTCTCCATCAAATATATGTTGATGTTTTTAGAAAATTAAACATCGTTAAACATTTTAATGAGTTTGGAAATTGTCCCATTGCATATCTCTTATAAAGTCTAATGAAATTTTGAAACCACATTGAAATATTTTAAATATGATGATCAGAAGATGAATTTCAAGGATATCTTCCTGGAATAGAGTTTGCTTTGTCATTGTAAGGCAAATCTACATAACCCATGAAAACCTCTGATTTGGTGGCAAATCACTCTTTAAAGAATGCCTTCAACCATGGTAAGGTGTAGCAAATTGATTTGAAATAGTATTGGATGAGTGTCCAGGTTAATACATTGGCTCCACACTGACTTGTTGGAAAATGAATTCATAAAGTAGGAAATTAATTTGTTATTTCTCCAGAGGAAATCACTCCTAAAAATTTACTAAAAACCTTTCAGGTTTGTGGTTTCAAAATGTCTCTGCAATGTTGTAGAGATATCCCCATGTGTCTACTCCTGGCTTCAGTTTCTTTCGGCGACTGGTCTAACTTTCCCAAACAGTCATGCCTTCCCCTGTATGTTGGGGCTGTGTTGCCGAGATCCACCTTCTTAGGTGAGGTCGGTGGCTCAGTGCATTGGATTTAGGCAGCCAGAAAATGTGTAATAAAAAGCAATTAAAACTTACATAATGAAGGTACTAAATAACGTTAAGGAGGTGGAGGAAAAAAATATGGAAAATGTGTCCCACTTTTAGTATCTTCAGCAATTTCTTTTAAGAGTACTTAAGTAAAGCCCTGACATACACTTGTGAAATTCAGAGAAAAAGTTTTATGAAATTTGTCTCAGTTGCTTTCCCCTAAAATAGCAACCTGTTTACCCTGAATAAGGAAAGAAATGTTAAATATCTTGACTAAGGTTGTATTTTACATAATTGATAAAATATTTACTTTTAAGATAAGCATCCCTATCTTAGCAGTTGGTTTTTGGTTAATATGATTTTTAGAACCATGTATTTATTGGCCATGAAAATAAATTTCATAGAAATGTAAGAATAAATTACAAGTGTTACATGAGCTAGTTTTTAAACAAAAGTTTTTAAAGCATTGTTAACTTTTGGAGCGTTCCCTAAGAAAGCATTTGATTAGCCATTTCTTTTGATAGACCTATCAAGGCAAACTTTCTAATTTATATTTTATTAAAAGTATGAGCATTAATCTACCTCATGTATCTTTAAAAATTTGCTCTGTGCTAGTAAATCTAAGCCTGCTACCTGTTATCTTCTCTTGTCGTTATGTCCATTATGATGTGACAGCCATTGTCATGTTATGAAACAACGAATTTGTAGGAGTTTACTGTTCCATTTGCCTCAATTTTAGGATGACAAAATAGTGTTATAAGAAAGTTTAGGTAACTTGCTAAAGGTCATATACCTAATGCATACAATGACCCAGGGGGGGAAAAATCAATTAAGCCAAAACAAAAATAAACTGAAATCTAGTGCTTGGTTGGGACTTTACATTTTAAATTTCCAAAAAAATATGGCTAAGAAAGAGGCATAATGGACAAAGAAAACTCATCCTAAAAACAGAGCTTGTATTCCTAGATATGGTAACTATAGTTCTTGTAGTCTCAGTTTTGGAGAAAAACTTCAGTTCTTTGGTTCTCTATTTCTTTTTTCTTCTCATCTGTAATGTGGGGATTTGAGATGAGAGGGTCTTTCGTGGCTTCATCTTCTTCCTGTTGGACCTAGAAAACTGGATAATGGATATGCTGCTGGATGCCATTGTGCATAACTGAAACTTGCAGAATCAAGGTTACTTGTTAAGTTTGACAAGAAACATCTTTTATACTTGTCACTTCCCATTCATATACTTTGCCCTTTAGTTTTATGACATTGAAAAGCCATACAGAAATTTTATAGTAAATAAGTAGTTTTTGGAGTTCTCAATTTTAATTTCAACTTATTTTTAACATGGTACTGCTGTGCTTCCAGAAGGAATGAGAATCTTATAAATTTATTTAATTCATTGCCAAATCAGGTCATCTCCTGAGAGAGTTTTACTAAAGGTTAAATGGATAAAACAGTTTTTGTGTTTCCTGAATATTGACTTGCTCACCACATCCTATCATATATAGGACTTATGTGGGGGGGAAAATGATCTGTTTCCCCCTTCCCTCATAAAGGAAGTATACTAGAATTTATTCATCATGAAGAATTCAAGGGTAGAAAAGTTACAAGGACAGACTTGATGGAGTGATCAATTCCATTTCATTACAAATTATGTTAGCTCACTAATCAGTGTGGATGGAGTTTATAGTGGCACTGGGATATGTTGCTTTCCATGGAGAAAATTTTGATAGGATTTATTTTCGCAAAATAGAAAGCAGTAACAACTCATTTTGAAATCTGGTATAAAGGGATCAACCTGGTCTAGCTAAAATTTACCTTGCAGAAAAACATTAATGCAAGAATGACCTCAGAAAACATCAACTCTTAGCATTGTGATTAGGGTTTTAAGGAGGAAATATTGGGGGGGGGGGATCTTTGTTTATAGAAGAGAAAAAAAATAAGGTGCTCACTACATGTCCTGGTAGTCTATGTGTAATTTCTTTTCATCATCCAAACTGGCTGATGAGTCATTTGGTATTCTGATTTGCACCTGGTAAAGTGAAGCATAAATATTTGCTGGTTAATAACCCATATCCCTTTTTCCTTCCACAATGACCTCCTCCTCAATGTGATGGGTCAGGAAACCTTGATTTTTTTCAGGTAGCACTATGCACCTCTCTGAGGGAGGGAAAACTTCAGGAAGTATCTCTGGTCACATTCAAAATCTGAGTAATCAGAAAGAACCTTGCTGGCTTAGTCTTACTAGGATTTTTTTTTTTTGAAAATATTCATAACTGTCTTAATGCTTTGTTAGAGGTCAAAATCAACCTTAGCTTGACAATAGCCAGACCTCCAGGATCCTGTAAGTCTTCTTTAACATATGAAATTCCTTTAGAGACTTCCTTTATCTCTACCTGCATACCCCCAACTTAAACATATATAATCAGTCACTCCTCACAATCAGAGTGCAGCTCTTTCTGCCCAAGTGTCCTATCCCTATGCTTTAATAAAGGTACTTTTTGCACACACAAAAAAGAAAACAACAACAGCAAAACACATGGTTATTATTAACTAGGAGATAGTACTGTGTCTGTTTTTAGGAAAAAAACAACAACAACAGATGCTGCACAGAAATTTGGCTGGAGGGAGTGTATTTGCCAAGAATTTCTTCTGCCTTTTAAAAAACATCAGAAAAGTTTGTGTTGTTTAACTTGACCAGATATGACTATATAGTGAAAAGTATAGCTTTCACTATGAGTGAAATATGAGTGAAAAGTAAAGCTTAGTTCAAGGAAATACTATACTCTAAGTGAACGATGAGGAAGGAGCAGTTTACCTCTGAAATGAAATCAACAAGTGTTCTTCTAGGTGCTTTATTCTCTTTTAGTATACTGTGTAATTGAAGTCACTCTAAAAACAAAAGTTACTCTAGCACTCACTGAGTAATATATATTTAAATAAATATATATTAAACATATTTATAAATATATTTATGAGTTAGGATTTTATACTTCTACTCCAACTCTCTAACATTTGAAGAGCAAATAAACTACTCTGTTTTTTTATTAAATATTTTACCAACGATCATTTCAAAATCATTGTTTGAGAATCCCTGAGAAGCAGAAAAAATCCATTATGTAATTTTGGGTGCTTAGAACCTCATTCAAAGATGCTTCTGCATGCACCTGACTAATTTGTTGCCAGGTATAAGTCATGACTTTCCAGACCAGTTTAGACCAGGTCAGAGGGCATGACCTTCTCCTGGTCAGCATGCCAAAAATGACTGTCTTAGACCTCTTCCATTTGTAACTTCTGACGCTTCTTGTTCACTGTGGGGACCAAGAATCTGCATTTTAAGGAGATATCCCGGGTAATGCTGATGCTGGTAGTCTGAGAATTATGTTTTGAAAACCAAGGAAAATGTGATTAGAGGCATCTATCTGACTCATTTCAGTCAAACTTAGAGGAGGGTTTTGGAATTAGGGTAGTTGTAATGTGCGTTCTTTACTTATTCTTACATCCAGTTTTTAAGAATCCTGAATATTTTGGATTAAAGGTCTTAAGTTCTAATTCTGTTTCTGTTAGCTCTTTAATTATGAACAAGTCACTTGGCTGTTTTATAGTTTACTTTCATGGTTAGCAACAATAAACATTTGGATGTTCATCTTTAAGTCCCTGTGACTATTTTCTGTTTGTTTGTTTTTGTTTTTTTGTTTTTTTTTTTTAATAAGAGATGAAGAAAGTTGAATAAAATGCGTTTAATTATAACTTGACTGGGGTGCCTGGGTAGTTCTGTTGGTTAAGCATCCGACTTCAGCTCAGGTCGTGATTTCAGTTCGTGGGTTTGAGCCCTGTGTTGGGCTCTGTGTTGATGCCTAGTTCAGATTCTGTGTCTCCTTTTCTCTGCCCTTCCCCTGCTCATGTTCTCTCTCTCTCTATCTCAAAAATAAATAAGCATTAAAAATTAAAAAAAAAAAAACCACTTGACTATGTGAATGTCCTATTAATAATTGAAATAAAAAGGTGTCTAGACTTGCTGCAAGAAAAGTTAGAATTGCAGGTAAATCTGATATTTTGCTTAGCCGATCTGTTCATATAAGAATCCCAAATAATTACATGAGCAATATTAACACTGCAGTCAAAGTTGTTTTTTTTTTCCCATCTGAAATCTGGAGAAAACAGTTTTATGATCCTATATAAAAGAAATATAAGTGAAAAAATTAGTTATTAATGGAAAGTGACAAACAGGTACTCTAAAGCAGATTGGCAAACTTTTTCTGTAAAGTATCAGCAGATATTTCCAACGTTTTAGGCCACATGAGGTCTCTTTCCTCTTCTACCTTCTTTTTATTTGTTCCTCCTTCTCCTTAGTCTTCTAACAACACTAAAAATGTAAAAAACGTTCTTAGGGGAGGGCCATGCAAAAACTGGTTACAACAGTGCTTCTCAAACTTTGCCTGCAGAGGCATCCCTGAGGGGGTGCAGATTTTGATTGTGTAGGTCCTGGGTTGGGCTTGGAGTCCTGTATTTTCCAATTTGCCTTTGGATGTCAAAGTTCGACAGTTTTCAGGACACTTCATGTAAAGTACAGCCCCCTCTACTGTTCAGTTTTGAATCCCCATTAAGTTTGGCTGACAACTCAGCTGTCTTTTTTTTTTTTTAAACGAAATAATTGGGTTATTTGGCCTAATAATGTAGCATACCTAGTAGTTTAGTGGTCCTTCCTAATTTTAAAGACCCAGACCTCTTTGCAAATTTGATGAAATCTTTGGTCCCCTCACGATTCTCCTGTTCTGCCCACACATGAGTACCCATTTTTGTACAATTTTAAAGAATTCACTACCTACCTAAAGCTTATCTATCTTAAGGTCACTGCTATATTGCATAATGTCTGAATTTAAGGGAGTTCAGAATTAATCCCCTCAGTTTTAATAACATCTTAAAATTTAGATATATTTCTGTAGATCTACATGTCTGCATTTGTTTGTGTATCTATCAACCTATATGGTGAAACCTTTCAGCTTTATTTTATGCCCTGTTGGATATTGCTGACCTGATGATTATATTTCAAAATAAGAATTATAAATGAAGATATAACCTAATTGTTGGCATGGGTGAACATGAATTCTTACCCCTTATGTTAAGCTTGTTCACAATGCCTTACCCATGACTTTTTAGAAATTGCTTTATTGAAATAATTTATATGCCACATAACTCACCTATTTAAAGTGTGCAATATAATAGCTTTTATTATTATCATGGAATTGTGCAACCATCACCGTAATCAGTTTTAGAATATTTCATCACCTCCAAAAGATACCCTGATGCCCTTTCACATCCAACTCCTATTCCCCACCCTAGATAATGACAAACCTGCAATGTGTCTCTATTTTCCTCTTCTGGACATTTCATATAAATAGTGTCATGTAATATGTGGCCTTTTGTGATAAGCTTCTTTCACTTAGTATAATGATTTTAAGGTTCATCCATGTTGTAGTGTGTATAAGGACTTCATTCTTTCCTCACTGCTGAATAATATACCATTATGTGGATGTACAACATGTATTAGTCAGTTGATGGACGTTTGTGTTCTCTCTTTTTTTTGGTTATTATGAATAATGCTGTTATGAACATTACATTAGACTCATGTACAAGTTTTTGTGTGGCTATAAGGTTTCCTTTCTCTTGAGTTATATCCCCAGAAGTCAAATTGTTCGGTCATATGTTAATTCGAAAATTTTTGAGAAAATCTAGAATATTATCCGAAGTGGCTGCACCATTTTACATTCCCACCAGCAATGAGGCTTTCAGATTTTCCACATCCCTGGCGATACTTGTTATTTTACTTTTTTTTTTTTTCATTATTGCCATTCTTCTGGGTGTGGAGTATGTCTCACTGGAGATTTTGATTTACATTTCCCTAGTAGTTAATGATGTCAAGAATCTTTTCATGTGCTTATTGGCCATTTGTCTGGCTTTGTTTGCAGAATATCTATTTCAAATCCTTTGCTTATTTTAAAATTTGGTTATTTGCATTTTTTTGCATTTTTTTATTATGCTATGAGTTCTTTATATTCTAGATATAAGTCCCCTATCAGCTATATGATTTGCAGATATTTTCTTTCTGATTCTGTGGGTTGTCTTTTCATTCTTTTGATTCCCCACCCCCCGCCCCCAAGCACAAATATTTAAATCCAATGAGTCCAATTTATCTGTTTGATTTGTTGCATGTGCTTTTGGTGTCCAAGAAAGTTTTCCTTAACTCACGGTCATGAAAATTTGCTCTTATAATTTCTTCTAATGGATAGTTTTACCTCTTCCATTTAGATTGTAGATGTCTTTTTGAAGTTTTTATAACAGTGGGAATACAATGACTAGAAGAATATCCAAGGGTGACAACACCAGATTAGGTTTACATATGCTATAGTGATTAATGGGTAAAATTCTCTGAGGGCTTATTGGACATGCTGGATTCTAGGTGTAATTGCTAAGGGGGCTAGATATTTTGCCTTTTTTTCCTTTTATAAGTCCATTATTTTCTATTTTATTTAATAAGTATTTGTGTATTTCAGGTTCTTTGCAGGCCTTCTCTGGGCCAACTGCCAAATAAGGTGGGGAACTATTTGATAAAGTGAAGAGCACTCTAATAACATGGATGATTGACTTGCTTTGTTTTAATAACAGAACAACTTTGACATAGGGGGGCTGCAGATAAGTGCACGTGGCAAATTAGAGAACAAGAAAGGTATCTAAACAAGGTGATTGTAGCCTATATGCCTGTTACATGAAGAGTAAGATTAACTGTTGTTCCATTTTAGGATCAGATTGTATGGCTCTGAGACCAGATCTTTACATTTGGGAATATGTTACTGATTTGCCACTGTGATTAGACATTCATATTTAAATACTTTGAGATCTTTTCCGATTGTTTCTTTTAAAATACATCTTTTTATATTCTTGAAATTCCTCATTTGCTTTTGTGATCCAGTATTTTCAATATATATATATAACCTTCTTTGTTATTGTGATGCACAAGGTGATTACCTGTCCATATTTATATGCTTTGGGTTTTTTTAGTGCTTTAAAAAAAATAAATTCTGACCTTTGTACTCTTTTGCTTTAGGTACCCAGCACTTGTAATGTTTAAGTTCCTTCTTGGATCTGATGAGATAACAGATTGTATTCAACAACCTTGGGAAGTTAATATTTCTCAGATTTATTTATTTTTGAAGCTGAAATGTGCTAATATTAGATGATTGGTTGGAAAATGTTAAAACTTGTATCTAGACTATCATTATGGCCTCACACATGGTTATTTTTTTAAGTTTATTTATTTATTTTGAGAGAGAGAGCACTAGCAGGGGAAAGGCACAAAGAGGGTGAGAATCCCAAGCAGGCTCCACAGTGTCAGCACAGAGCCTGATATGGGGCTCGCTCTCATGAACCAAGAGATCATGACCTGGGCTGAAATCAAGAGTCTGACACTTAACTGACTGAGCCACCCAGGCACCCCAACTGACACGGTTATCTCTTTCACCATCTCTGTTAGATTTATGCGCAAGAGCTGGTAAGACCCTTTCACAAATAATGGTCAGTGACACCTTATAAACTAAAAATATATAAAACAACACATTATGAAAATTTTGATCTCAAAATACCAACAGGTTGTTTTCTTCCTATTCTTTCTACCACTTAATGGCTCCCCTTTCATTGTACTTACAAGGAAGTCATTGGTGCCTACAACTCTTCCTGACTCTATGGTGAGATAGCATATTCTGTCAAGGGTTATTTTATGGTATGCCTCTGTCTTCTTTTTTCTACCTTCAGCATCATTTCTCAAAGTCAAGTTCTTTTTATTGTTCTCCAGAATAGTTAAGTAACTTTCTCCTTTTGCCTCCATTGCTCTTTATCTTTTATAGTGCGCACCAAAACTATCTAATACAGATAGTCATGTCACTGCCCCCTCAAAATCTGTTAGCCATATAGAATGAAGATCACAATCCTTAGCATGTTATTTAAAGCCCTTTTTTTCTGGGCTCCAAAACTACCCTTCACCCCCACCTGCTATATCAATTTCCTCCCTGATTATGAAATATATTATTTATGCATATACTCTCATGTTCTCATGTTGTTTCTTCAATTTGAATGTCTTTTCCCCTCTATTTACATAGTTTTATTCTTTACAGCTCAATTAAATGTCACCTTTTCGGGGGAGGCCTCATTATAATCCAGTTAAAGTTAACATTTCTTTTTCCACTCTCTTCCCATAATGCATTTCTTGGACCTCCATGCAACATTTATTTTATTTTAATATAATGATTTATACTTGAATTCCTCAGTCATATATCCCTGAGTTCAAATCCTGCCTCATCAGCTTATTTCCTCTACATTTCTGGGAAATTGATGTCATTTCCTGAGATGCTTCCTTATCTGTTAAATTGAGTTAATATTTGTATATAATTTGTGGGTTATCTTTTTATGTTAAATCTGATGACACAATGCCAGTATGATACACTGCATTGTATATTCTAGATACTTGCCCACTTGGCTTTGTCCCCCAGTAGACAGTAATCACTTCAAGGATAGGAGATCGATCTTACTCTTCTTAGCACCCAACAGAAAATCTCATATTCTCTTTTACTTTGCTTGTCACAATTCATGGAAAATTTAAACCTAACTCATCAGAATTAACATATTAATTCAATGGTATATTGTCACATTCTGCAAAGGAGTGGCGACGACTTAGGAGCTGCATCAAGAACCAAAGAATGAAGCATGAATAAAATAGTAATAAGGGCATTTTGAATAATTGGGGATTTCAATGTGAACATAAGCCAAACGAGAGCTATAGATAAGGAAATGTTAAAGCTTGTCTTCATTCTGTCCTGTTTGTAGGATCTCGTCTTCGCCAGGAAGACTTCCCCCCACGGATTGTGGAGCACCCTTCAGATGTCATTGTCTCTAAGGGAGAGCCCACCACTTTGAACTGTAAGGCAGAGGGCCGGCCAACGCCCACCATTGAGTGGTACAAGGATGGTGAGCGGGTGGAGACTGACAAGGATGATCCCCGGTCTCACAGGATGCTTCTGCCCAGCGGATCCTTATTCTTCTTGCGCATTGTACACGGGCGCAGAAGCAAACCTGATGAAGGAAGCTACGTTTGTGTTGCAAGGAACTATCTCGGTGAAGCAGTGAGTCGAAATGCATCTCTGGAAGTGGCATGTAAGTAAACACAATGAATCTTATAAATGGCGTGCACTTTAACTTTGATTTATTTTTAGTAAGCTTTGATTTGTCCCTGTGGCTACTTAATACCTAAAGAAGAAAAGTCAACACACTGTGCATAATTTTACTTTGCCTTCTCCAAAGAGCTGGTCAAAATAATGTCAAGCTATGGTATTACAGTAAATTTATTTATATTGAATCAAAGTGGAAATTATGCTTTTACATTAAAGCAAAGTGGCAATGATGCTGATATTTAAAATTGGAATTATTAATGAAAGATATAATCAAGTATTAAAGTCAGCCATTTATTTATTTATTTAAAAAAACTTTTTTAAATGTTTTTATTTATTTTTGAGACAGAGAGAGACAGAACATGAGCAGGGGAGGGGCAGAGAGAGAGGGAAACACAGAATCTGAAGCAGGATCCAGGCTCTGAGCTGTCAGCACAGAGCCTGACGTGGGACTTGAACTCACAGACTGTGAGATCATGACCTGAGCTGAAGTCGGATGCTTAACCGACTGAGCCACCCAGGTGCCCCGTAAAGTCAGCTATTTTAAAATGTAAAATTTATGTCTAATGTGGCCTCAAATATAGGGCGTATTCAGTATTTTATACCTGTTTGTGTTACTTATCTATATATAACGTATTATGTTATATTATATTATATTATATTATATTATATTATATTATTAGTATTGCTAAATCTAACTTTTAACAAATGACCTTAAAAAGAATATACTCCCTAGATTATATTAACTCTTTTATTACTTCCAGTCTGAACTCAGGAATCACTACCCTAGGTGTGTAGGGTAGAATACAGGAACAATAACAACAACTCTATTTGTTTATTTTTTCTACCAACAAAACTCATCAGAGAAGAAACCTGG
>NC_064810.1:29755473-29770451 GCF_023721935.1 Panthera uncia
ATCAGATAGCCCGAATAGCATTAGTAAGTCAAGAGGTCAATGCTTTGCATCTATGTGAACATTGCCTTCATAAGTTCATACATTATTTTCCAGAATATATTAAAATACATGATAGATTTGTTTATTATTATTATTATTATTATTATTATTATGGTTTATAGGTAAGGATCAAATTTGTGTCCTAATTTAAACAGTACCATGAAATTTTGATATTAGCTATTCTGTGGAAAGATTTTATCTGGAATTGATCATTAATAAGATGGTAACAATTGGATGTAAAAAGTTTACTCTTCACCTTTCTGGTTGTACCAGTAGGTCTTCATAGATAAGAAAATTGAGATGCTTCAAGATGCACGAGACTTATTTATGTAGCTGGGAAGGGAGTGCAAAATAATAGCTCAACGTCTCATGTCTGTAATTAAACTTGGTAGTTATACTCATGTGCAACATGGTATCAAACTGGATTGGGAAACTTGCATATATGTGTGTTGCAATTCTCTGGAATACGTCAGCTTTACACAGGGAAGCATCTTTTAGTAAATAAAATCATAGGATTTCTTCTTCAGCTACCTAGGTGAAAGCTTTTGTTCTTAAGTGTCTGAACTTTTGATTTACAGTTTGTACCAGGAAATCTGAAACACACTAATGCTTGAAATGTGTATGTCCAATAGGAAAGGCTACAAGAATTCTAAAACCCAAATTTGTTTTGTGAAGTACTTTGCGATAGGGGCATTAGAACCTTAGCTAGCAATGCTATTTTGCACAAGGTCCCAGGTAATTTCATTTTTATAATTGACTTCAAAAAGGAGCTAAATTAGATGCAGCTTAGTGAGATTTGAAATGTACACACAAAAACCTCAAAAATAAATATTCCTGACTCTTCTATTTTTATTTTGAAATATCTTATTCCTGGAATTTTTCAAACGCATTGAAATATTTCAATGTCAAATTCCATTGATTTCCCCCCCCCCCACCACCTCCCTTTATAGGAAATGTTATCGGCATTATTCTCCCATTTTATAGATAAAATGAAGCCCGTGATGGTTAAGTGACGAAGACTTAGGCAATAAGTTAATGGAGATTTGAAGACCAGATCCTGATTAGTCTAATTTTAATTTTAGGGAATTGTGCCATATTTGGGAAAACACTCTAATTGAAATTTGGCCTACTCCACAAATAGCAATAAAGAATTTTTAATTAAAATGTTTTTTTTAATTTTATCTACTCAGCAACAAATATCTGTTTTTAATCTTCAACTAATTTTTCTTCTTAATATTAAAGTTTATCTAAATTGCCAGTCATTTTATTGTTGGGCAGCTATAAACATTTTTTTCCCCTGAACCTTAGCTTTGTTAAAATTCTTCCCTACATGCATTCATCTTGTGTTTTTATTTAATCTAAAGATTGCTCGCTTTCCTACTTGTGTCATTAATAATCAATCACACTTGTTTTAGGAGGAAAATTTTAAACCATGATTTTCTTCTTTTGTAATGTGACAGTAGCACTTTTTATTTTTAAATCAATGAGCTTTGAGAAATTCTAAAGATACTTTTTGACCTAGAGAGGAAAACAAGAAGGCTTCTAAATTGGATTGAGCTAGTGAATAAAATTCTTTCTTCTAATGCCGTGTCAACAGTTCATGCCATTTGAGGCAACACAAGATCAAATAATACCCATTTATATGCTACTCGTCTCTTTCACATTAGATCATCAGTCATCTGTCTTTCCTTATGTGTTTCATAAAATGTATTAATATGGAAATTTGGGTCAAAGCATTCTGGTATTTCAGTATTATTTGCTACCAAGGTATATATTTTTAAATAAAATGATACAACAATAGTGATAGATGAGGTACATGTTTGGCCTTCATAATTTAGAACACTTAACCTAAATGCTCAATTATGACACATCTCTTTTTCATCCAGTAAAGGAAGGAATGGAAGCCTAGCAACACTGTGTATGAGAACTATAGGTAGCTTGAAAGATTGGTGAGTACCATAAATTGGGAAAGTAGATTTTTTTTTGTTGTTGTTACGTAAAACAGTCCTTGAAAGAGAATTGAAAATTGGGTTAAGGAGATGATGATTGAAGTCAGAGATGAGTCAATAAGTTGTCAAATCATTCAGAAAAGAGTATATATCAGATTTTGAACTGAAAATAGCAGTGAGGATTGAAAGAAGGAAATAGAATCAGTCATATTTAGAAATTATAAGGCATATCACTTTATGGTCAGTTTAGGGATTCAGGGGATACGAGATGATTCCCAGTGGTTGCTTCTTTGGTTTTTTGTTTGTTTTTGTTTCTGTCGAGTGACTAGGTCTATACTGCTACATCTGTAGGGGTGGCAGGTACAGGAGAGAAGAAACAACTGAAATGGGAATAGGAGATTGAGGTGAGCTTTGGCTGTATTGTTTGACATACCAATGAGACCTCAAGGTAAACATATTTCATGTTCCATTAAAAAGGGAATTTCTAGAATTGAGAAGAGAGGTCTTTACCACATAGAAGGTAAAGTGATGAGAGGAGAAAAAGAAGTAGACATGACTGCCCAGGCAGGCTGTGGTCAGGGATGGTTAATAAGGGCTGAGGTCACTCCTGTTGCTTGGAACCCCCATATTTAATGGTAGACAAAGGAAAGAAGTACTGGATCAGGAGGTGCTGAGAGGTATCAGCGTGATGACGTATGGGGAGTGAAGGGACAAGAAAAGGAAACAATTTTAAGAAAGAAAAAGTATTTTGCAATGCAAATGTCATGTGATGGTTGAATAAAAAGTACCTGTGGGCTCTAGGAGTGGAAAGTGAACATGTCAGCTGAAGAATGAATCAGCAGTGGAATTAGGGTGGTAAATGCTGCCATTCTCCCAAGAATTTAGCTGTGAGTGGATTGTGAGGGAACTAGAGCAAGGTATCTAGGTCTCTGCACTATTGCCATTTGGGGTTGGATAATTCTTTGTTGTGGGGCTGTGCTCTGCATTGCAGGATGTTTAACAGCACCTCTGGCCTTTGCCTAGGAGATGGCAATAAGACCTGCTCCCCCCCCACAACCCCCCGTCCCAGTTGTGACAACCAAAAATGTCTCTGGACTGCCAATTGTCCCTTGAGGGGTCAAAATCCGTTGAGAATTACTGATCTCTGGTATCTAGGTGATTAAGAGTATACGGATAAGTAGCAAACTTGTTACAACTTTTATTATGAAAAGATTATTGATTAAAAAATACGGAAATGTTTGGACTCTCTTTGCTTCGCCTTGATTTTCATTTTTCATTTCAAAAATCTTGGTTTCTGCTGTCAGATGAAATGTGCAATTTTATTGATAACCGTCTATCTTGGCAGGTTGTAGAGAAGTCAGCCCATTCTTTACCATACTGTAAAAACACTTTTTTGTTTTCCTTTCATACAAACTTCAGTTTTATGTAACATAATAATGCGCTTGAGGAAAAAAAAAAAAACATTCAAGAGGGCATCATTGATATGGAGTGTCCAATCACTTACCTCATGTTTGCTTTCTCCCTCTTAATTTGTAAAGAAAAAAAAATAGCAATCCAGAAAGTACTTTTCAAATCACTTGAACTCAAGAAAGGTATTCAGGTGAAAGCAACTTTTACATATTTGGGAAACAGAATTGCGGGATTCCCACCAAAGCACCTGGCACCGAAGATGTTAATACACAGTTTTCCAGTGAGCCCAAGAGAGCGGAGGCATAGCTGATGCAGATAGGATTTCAGTGTGAACACCAGTTGTCCCTGTGTTTGGAGCAGAAGGAGCACAGGGGTCCTTACCCATTTTGTGGCTGCCTGTGATATAGCCTGAGTCAGTGGTAACCCCTAGAGATAGCAGCTGTAGCCCCAGGTGGTAAATATATGACAGCAGCTTGATCTATCGACCAGGGTAAGAGGGGGTTCTGGCCTAAATGAAAATTCATGAAAAATTGATGAAGTCCCCAGATTATGTTTTCTGTTTCCTTTTCTCAGCACTATGCCACTGTAGAGAGGGGAGATTAAATGAGGTGCTGAACGCTTTAGTGGCAAGGAGGTTGTGGTTCAAAGGTCAGGGGTCACATAGAAACCGATCTATCTCTCTCTCTCTCTCTCTCTCTCTATATATATATATATATATATATATATATTTGCTTTCCTTACTTCGAAAGCAAAATACAAAAAGTTTTCAGATTAGCTCTGATAGACTTTTGCTTTGATAAAAATAAAATGGCAAAATATTTAAAAGGTGGCTTTTGATGCAACTACAAAAGAGAGAATAGATGCGGTTTATAATTTAATTGGGGAACTAGAAATAGATGGAATTCCATGACTGTGGGTTGATTTGTTTTTCTTTCTTTCTTTCTTTCTTTCTTTCTTTCTTCTCTTTCTGTTTCTGTGTATCAAGACTCATGCTGCAAGAAAGTCATTTAGACAAGGAAAAGGTCTTGCATTATTTATAGGTCACAGATTGCTAGAATAGCAAAGCTATGGAACACTCTGCAAACATAATGATCCTGTTTGCTTTAAATCCACAACTAAATTGATGTTTTATCTGTACAAGGAAGAGAGGTTACAGAAGTAGACCGACTTTAGTAATAGAGGTCACAGGTGGCATTAAAAATGAACACAAGGTAGTTTCTTGATATTTCCACGTTGATATATATGTGACTTTTTTCTTTTTCTTTCATTTTATTTTGGCTGCAAATGAATGTTAGCCAGGCAAATTACCTTTATATTTCATAAAGACACAAAATAAATTAAATTTCAAAAAATGTTGAACCATGGAGAACTTTTTTAAAAAAAATTGCTTTATTGCTTTATTTAATTCACTTACCATACAATCTACCATTAAAAGTGTACAATTCATTGTTTTTCAGTACATTCACAGAGTTGCCCAACCCACATCACAATTTGAGGTAGAACATTTTCATCACTCTTAAAGGAAACCCTATACCCATTAGCAGTCAATCCCCATTCCTCTCAAACCCTCCTGCTTCAGCCCTGAGCAAAGACTAATCTTTCCATCCCTGTACATTTGCCTAGTCTGGATATTTCATATAAATGGAATCATAAAGTATATGGTCTACGTGACTAACTTTTTTTCCTTATTATAATGTTTTCAAGGATTATCCTTGTTATGACATGTATCAGTACTGCGTTCCTTTATATTGCTGAATAATACTCTATAGAATGGATATACCCCATTTTATACATCTGCTCATTGGTTGATATGCATTTGGATTTTCTCCACTTTTTATATGTTATGAATAATGCTGCTATGAACATTCCTGTGCAAGTTTTTTTGCGTAGAAATTTGGTTTCATTTGCGTATTCTCTTAGGTATATATCTAAGGATAGAATTGCTGAGTCATATGGCTGGTAAATCTGTTTCACTTTTTGAGGAACTTACATGTAACTTTGAAGTTATCACACCATAACTATCCTAAAAGAAATAAATATACAAACAAACCTATCCTTTTTAATGCATAAGAGACAGTGAGTCAATCTGGAGCTGATATTCGTACATTTGGACCATAAAGAATGTAGGTGCAACTGATTTCTTCATGATTTTTCTATTTGTATTTGTACAGATTTTAAGAAAGAATTCAGAATTTTTTTTGTAGGGTAGGGAATATTAATAGCTGAAAAATGTTCATAGCCCAAAGTATTTGAGCCATGTTATGGGTTGAATTGTGTTCCCCCCAAATTTATATGCTGAAGCTCTAACCCCTAGTATCTCAGACTGTGAGTTTATTTGAAGGTAGAACCATTAGAATGGTTAGAATGCAGCCACTACATTAGGTCCTAATTCAATCAGACTGGTATCCTTATAAGAGAAAAATTGGACATGTAGAGAGACACCAGGGAGACAAATGCAGAAAGGAAATACCTTGTGAGGACACAGCAAAAAGGGGGAGGCCAGGGAGGGAGACCTCAGAAGAAACGGAACCCTACAACACCTCAATCTCAGATTCTGAGCCTCCAGAACTGTGAGAAAATAAATTTATGTTGTTTAAACCACCCAATCTTATGGCAGCTATAGCAAATTAATACAGGCCATTAATCTTAATACAAGAATAATCCCTTCTAACAGGTAGTATTAAGAGGAAAGTAATGTTGAGAATCAAATATTGTTTGCATTCTATAGATTTTGTTCTGCCCCACAGTGCTGGTCTGAGGTTGGTTTAAAAGAAATCTGTAAACTCAGTAGAATGTATTATAAGCCATGAATGTATAGGCATCAATCAATCTAAAATATCTTTACCTGGGGGCTCCTGGATGGCTCAATCTATAGAGCCTATGACTCTGCATCTTGGGTTGTAAGTTTGAGCCCCACATTGGGTGTTGAGATTATTTAAAAAAAAATTCAACTGGAAACAAAAGACAAAGTAGCAAACATTTTGGTATCAGAAAACAGATGTTTGTGGAAGCGTGTTTATGTGCACATACATACATCTGTGTTATTTTGGGCTGTTCTGTGTGTGTACCTTTTAATTTTGTGAAACTCCATCAAATTCTTTCAAATACATGTTGTTTCCTTAAGCTTTGCAAGTGAAGGTGTGAAATTGCTGCTGCTGGGGGACATGTTTGAATTTATGGTCTATTTAAATAGGTATGCTATATTTTGATATCAGGTTTCTGTTGATTGAATTGACTGCATGCAACCCCTCTTTGGTACAAGTCTCAAGTTGCTAGTCACTTAAATTAACATGAGTTAAACCTGACTCCAGGGAAAGCACATAAATGAAGTGAAATCTTGATGTCCTTTGCCTTTCTCAAAAGATTGTTTCTGAAAACAGTATTGTCCTGAGGTCTGCAAATATGTGAATACTATCCATGGAGTGACAATCAAAACTGTTCATAATGATGCCAAGATGGGTCAATACAAAACATGCTCTGGTTAGTGCTGGTTTTCAACCCCAGCAACACTGTTCAGATGTGGTTAAAAAAAAAAAAGTCAAGGTTTTGGAGGATTTCCCACCTATAAGCCTTCAATTTATTAGCTTTTGATTGGTGTGTAAATAAAAGTTGATACGGTTGACATTATACCTAGAAAACGTAATTTGGGGCTGCGACTTAAAAGCTTTTCTCTCAAGATTTGTGTTTCAGCAGAATCTGGGTCTCCAGTTTTCTTCTTTAGATTGAATTCGTTTCTGATACGTCTAATACACGTTTCCATTCACATGCAGCCCCCACAATGTTTCTATCTTTTCATGAAGGAGATTGTACTTCTTTCATGCATGAGTGGGTGTATATGGTGAGCTCATTATAAGAGTATAGAAGTGAAAACAGTACGTGAAATTTTATTCAGCTCTGCAATTTCCTCTTGTGGCAGTTGGTGGCTTCACTGCCAAAGGGTGAGGTTCTATTGTAAAATTGATAAAGTGTTTTACTCTGTATCATTGGAACTGGTTTTTCTCTTTAAGCTATTTTCAAAAGCAAAAACAACACTCCCAACCACCATTTAAGAAAACTTAGGAGATATTTATACATTTTTGGCAATTGGATAGATGTTTTACAAGAAATAATTTGGGTTCCTGCTTGGGGTGATTTCTATTATCTCTCTAAAGTTCCCTAGCACTACCTTCCTGGGGCTGCTCAGACAGCAATAGATGAATGTTTCTGGGCCTTGGGTAGAAATGAAGCTAGGATTGTAAGGGAGACAGGTGTTTTGATGACGTGACAGACAGACTGATACATAGGCCCAGACCCTGGTGAATCCCAACAGGTTTTCTTGGTATGTTTATTTTGTTTCTGCAGAAAATCTACCATCTGTAATCATGTATTCACTGGTTAATCTAAACCTGTTGCACAACTTATCCTCAAAAGGCCAACAAACAAGGTTGTCACCCTGGATTACAGGCTCCAAAAGTCTGGCTGTTTGTCTTTGGCTCACTGGGTAGCATTGCAAGTAAAGGTTGGGAATTCAGCCTTCATTAACATGTAAGCAGCGAAGGAGCTCTTTTTGTTTTTGTTTTTTGGTTTTTTTTTTAATTATCTATACCTTTCCCCCTGAAAATCAGGCCATTTCCTAGTTATACAAGTATTTATAAAAGCAATCATTATGTTTTTTAATGTGGTTATCTAACATCTAAATCTGTACCAAGATTTTTATAACAAACTTTATAGTTTCTAAATGGAAATATAATGTAACTATTTTGTTTTCATAACAGAAGTCATATTTAATATAAACCATTTTATATATATTAACTGGCCTCATTTTCCTCTTCCTTGTTTTCTCTGCTTATTCACATTGAGTGAGCACATTCAGTATTTTTCCTTAAGTCCTTAAAACATCTTTATTGGGTTTCTAGTTGTTAGGAACTGAAAGTGGTTTAAGAGATCCAGGTGTCAGTGGTCCTTGTGTTACTAGTGAGAGGGTTGGGCAGCCTCATCACGTGACCCTCCACTGTGGTGTAGGGTAAGGGCCTTCTGACGGAGCATACCATTGGAGGTCAAAGTGGCACCAAATGCTTCTGGATCAATATGAATGCAAGTGGCCTTCGGAAACCGGAGAGAAGTATAAAAGCAAAGGCCTAAGGTTGTGCTTGGCCAGTGTGGGAGAAAATGAGCATATGTTGATTTGGAAAATGGATGTAGGGGAGTAGAGGGAGATAATTTAAATAAGGAAATAGAGATTGGTAATGAGTCAACATCCTAAGGAGCTTACTACATTTTCCTTGAAGATCTAAGGCAGTCCTTTGGTGTTTTTTTTTTTTTTTTTAATTTTTTTTTCAACGTTTTTTATTTATTTTTGGGACAGAGAGAGACAGAGCATGAACGGGGGAGGGGCAGAGAGAGAGAGGGAGACACAGAATCGGAAACAGGCTCCAGGCTCCGAGCCATCAGCCCAGAGCCTGACGCGGGGCTCGAACTCACGGACCGCGAGATCGTGACCTGGCTGAAGTCGGACGCTTAACCGACTGCCAGGCGCCCCAGTCCTTTGGTGTTTTTGATTAAGGAGCGTTACTTGGAAGTGTGGTATTAAGGAGATTTGTTAAACACAATGTGTGTTGGATGGGAGCATGGGGGTTCATGGGTGGGGAGATCTACCACAAGTTAAGGTACAGTAGGATGAGGGTTGAGTTACGCTGATGAAATAAGTCGATATCAGAAAAAGGAGAGATGGCATTCCAAAAGAGAATTGATAAGCATTTAAGTCATGAAGATGGGTTCTTGGGATGATATAAATTCTGTTTGCTATACTTTTGTACAGTACTAACTGCTAAGTATACAGCTAGGTATTGAGGATATAAATATTTAGAACAAGTGTTGTTTAACGTATAAAGTTAATGTATAAAGTTTCATTGTCATAAGATGAAAAAGACCTGGAGATCCGTTACACAACAATGTGAATATACTTATCATTACTGAACTGTGCACTTAAAAATGGTTAAGATAGTATACTTTATATTACGTATTTTTTTAAAACTTCAGTTGAAAACCACCACCACAACAACACAACAGAGTAAGACATGACTCGTAAAGTCAAAGTGTGTTAACATATTGATACAACATGTGATGTGTCCTCTGGCTGACATTCTGAGGGGATTCAAAGGAAGAAGGGGTTGATTCTGCTAAGAGAACTGCAGAAGTGGAATGATTTCTCTGGGTAGAAAATGAATAATACTAATTGCTACTGCTTACTAAATGGCAGGCTTCTTTTTTAATGTCTTATGATTTATAAGTTCTCAAAATAACCCTGTTATTTGGTCTCTATTTTATTTGAAGCCCAAAGAATTAACTCATAATTTTTTACACAGCAATAAGAGTCAGGATTTGAACTCAGGCAGCCTTCCTCTAGAGTCTTCTTTGTTCACCACTAAGGTAGGAGTCCTTGATTCTTTTAAACAAAATTATTCAATGTGTAGAGGAAATCATTAGCCTTTGTTTTAGTTATTTTACTCAGAAATGGTGATCTGCTTTTATAGATACAATGCTGACACCAGACTAGGTGAAGTCTAAAGCTTTGTTTTGGCGTTAAAATTCTGTGATTCATGGGATATTAAAGAAAAGAAACGACAGAAAGGGTAATCTTTTCTTTCTTTTTATTTAGTTATATATTGACATTTGAGAGCTCATTAGTTTATTCAAGTAATTTGATTTTCTCTGTACAGTTCCTAGTTGTCAAATATCAGTATCAGGAAGATCCATCACTTTCAGTTGTTATTGACATGTTTGCAGGCCAAAGCAGCTTGAAGATTAAGAATCCAATTTATAAGATGAGCCATCTATCATTTAATATCTAAAGATAACTTGACTAAGTTTTATAGAAAACGGAGCATGATAATAATAATGATACCTTTATAATATTCCTAGAGTTCTTGAGAATTATAAACATACTGACATGCATTTTCTCATAGACATTTGCTGACTTTGATAATTTCTAAGTCCAGTATGTAGTATCATTAACATGGGTCAATTTGACTTTCAAATAACTGCTTTTAATTTTACAATAAATTGGAAGAGGAAAGATAGTGTTTTCTAGTAAGTGATATTGGAGCAATTGGATGTCCATAGGCAAAACAAAAACAAAAACAAAAACAAAAACAAAAACCAAAAACCAAACCAAAACAAAAAACACCCAAAAAACCCTCAACTTAAACCACACACATTATACAAAAATGAATTAAAAATTGATCATAGATTTAAATACAAAATATAAAATTATAACACTTTTAGAAGGTAGGATAAACCCTTTGGTGCCTAGGGCTTGGTGAAGAGTTCTTAGACATGATGCCATAATGCAAACTGTAAAACTAGATGTGACTTCATTAAAATGAGAAACATTTATTCTATGAAAGATCCTGTTTGTTTTAAAAAATTTTTTAACGTTTATTTATTTTTGAGACAGAGAGAGATAGAGCATGAACGGGGGAGGGTCAGAGAAAGGGAGACACAGAATCTGAAACAGGCTCCAGGGTCTGAGCTGTCAGCACAGAGCCCGATGCGGGGCTCAAACTCACGGACTGCGAGATCATGACCTGAGCTGAAGTCGGATGCTTTACCGACTGAGCCACCCAGGCACCCTGAAAGATCCTGTTAAGAGAATAAAGAGATAAGTAATATTCTAGGGGAACATATTTGTAAACAACATATATCTTAACGTATATCTGATAAAAGACTCATATCTATAATGTGTAAATATCTCTTAAACTCAACATGTTTTTCTTTTTCGTTTTGTTTTTGTTTTTGTTCATTGCATGTTTTTATTTAAATTCCAGTTAGTTAACATATAGCGTAATATTAGTTTCAGGTGCAGAATTCAGTGATTCACCACTTACATGTAACACCCCATGTTCATCACAAGTGCCCTCCTTAATACCCATCACCCATTTAACCTGTCCCTCCACCCACCTCCCCTCTGGTAACCATCAGTTTGTTCTCTATAGTTAAGAGTCTGTTTCTTGGTTTGCCTCTCTCTCCCCGCCAGCCAATGTTCATCTGTATCATTTTTTAAACCCCACATATGCATGAAATCGTATGATGCTTGTCTTTCTCTGACATTAAAACTCAACATTCACTGAAACAATCCAATTAGAAAATGAGAATAAGACAGGAAGAGATGTTTCACCAAAAAGGATCTACGGATGGCAAACAAGCACATGAAGAGATGTTATACATCACTAGTCTTAGGGGAATGCGCATTAAGAATGGGATGAGATATCACTGTATACCTTTAGCTCAAATAAAAACCTAAATAACTAAATAATAAAATAAAATAAAAATAAAATTGTGACATTACCACATTCTGGTGGGAAGGCAGAGAAACTGGACCACTCATACATTATTGAGGCAAATGTAAAATTGTACAGCCGCTATGGAAAATTAAGTTGGCGGTTTCTTTGGACACTAACCATACACTTACTATACAGTTGCACTCCTGGGCACTTACCTAAGAGACATGAAAACTTGTATCTTCACAAAACACCATATACAATTGTTAATGGCAATTTTATTTATAATGGAAACAACTCAAATGTCCCTCAATAGGTGAATGATTAAACAAAGCATCCATACCATGGAATACGACTCAGCAATAAAAAGGAATGAATTATTGATATAATGAGTGGGGTGGATCTCAAGGGCATTATGCTGAGTGGAAAAGGCCATTTTAAAAGGTCGCATGCTGTATGATTTCATTTATATAACCTTTTCAAAATGACAAAATTATAGTGATAGAAAGTAGATTAGGGGTTGCCAGGACTTAGGGATGATGGGCAATAGAGGCATGGGTGTGACCATAAGGGAGAACAAGTAATGATCTTTGTAGTGATGAAATAGTTGTGTATCTTGATTTTGATGGTGGTTACACAAATGTGTACATGTTGTAAAATGATATAGAACCATGTATACACGCACACACACACACACACACACACACACACACACTGTACCAATGTCAAGTGCCTAGTTTTGGTATTGTAGTAGAATAATTATATAAGATGTAACCATTGGGGGGGGAACTGCGTGAAGGTACAAGGATCTCTGTACTATCTTTACAACTTCCTATGAATTTGTAAAGAACTCAAAATTAGAAATTAAAATAAACAAGCTGTCCAACTCTTTTAAGTAGAAAATAAAATATACATAAGAGATATCTTATTAGGAACTGAATAATTTATTTTGTAACTCTTAAATATTTAAATGTTTTGCTCAAATACTGATGAATTCATATTTTTGTTAATTGTTCACGATCTGCTTAAAACTACTTAATCAGACTTACAAATTCATAGTTTGAAATTCGTAAATTCAACATGTGGTACATACTACATACAGTTCTGTGAAATTTTCTATTTTTGATTTTGCTCCATCATGATTTTTGAATTTAATGATAGGCATTTCTTAAGGGGAAGGAGAGGTTAATGTAAAAGGGGTGTGGTTGTTCATGGGAGTAAAGAGTCCCTAATGCATGATAATGAATGGGGGTCCATTATTTGGCAGCTGAAAGTCTCTTACTCTAAATTGCATTAATAGTTGAGATTAAGAAATGTAATCCAGTTTGATTCTTTACTGCTGAGAAAATGTGTGAAATATTGTCAGTAGCTCTGAGTGTCAGTTTAAATTCACCATTAAACCTGGCATACCTCTAGAAGAGAAAGATCTAGGATTTAAGACTGTCACAAGTCGGGAAAGTGGAAGGAACTGGGGTTATTCAGCCAGGAGCAATGAGGACATTGGTAGGTCTGTAGTTCTCACCAAGCACATCAAAAACTGTCAAGACAAAGAGAACATACTTGTTCTGTTGACCTTTGAGGAATGAAAAGGACCAGTAGATGGAAGCTGCAGGTTTTGCCTTACATGTGGGGCAATGATCATCATGTACCTGTTCCTTCTTGGGATCTTAAGGAATTATAGGCAAACCTGAACCAATGTGATGATGTGGTCAGAAGAGAATTTTAAAAATTATGTACAACTACATATTTTAGTAGGGGTTTGCTTCATGTTTTTCCTCAAAGGAAAAACCAGCCTCCACAATAATGAAACAAAGTAACAAAACAGTGCTGGTAAACTGTTCAGTTGCAAAATAATCCTCATCACTTTCCTAGTCACAAGGAATTTCATAAGTAGAAATAATTTCCTTAAATTTAGTATTATCATGTTTCATGAAAAGTCCTTGGAAAAATCCCATTTGTGCATACGTCTTACACATCTTATTTTGAAATCCTTTGAGATTATAAGCAATTAAATTAATTGCATTTTGTAGCCCAACCCCTCATTTATAACATATAATTCCCCAGGAACCACATGTCCAGATTCAAGAGCAGCTTGATAGAAAGCCTGATTTATTTTTGTTTTCTTCCTGGGTCTGCTTTGAATATTCTTAAAAGAAGGGGGGAAATGCTGTGTTTAATATTCATATAGGATTTTCTTTTTAAAGGCAGCTTCTCTCAAAAGCCTGTTGTTAAACAGGACTACCTAGAAAGGGGTCAACTTGCAAAACCCTTCCTAAGTACTTGTTTGGTTCTTTAGGATTGATGGATAAGCTGATAGGATCTAATCTTCAAATGTGTGTATCATTAATAGAGATGTAAGAATCTCAATTTACTTTGTCTTTTTCTTTTCTGTCACATCATAAGGAACAGCTTTACTAATGAAGTACCCAATGGTAATAACCCATTATATGCTAGAATCTCTCTTTATATCAGATGACATGCAAATGAACTGTTCTATTTCTGTGGAGAAAGAGAGACAAGGAGTGGTCTAGTTAATCATACTTGAGGGCTGCCATAGTTGTCTTCTGGGAAATATTATCATTATTCATTCTTATTTAAGGGTCCTTATCCTGTGCATAAGAAAATCTCCCATTCATTCCATTTGGGTTTGATGTTAATTACAGGGGCATTAATGGAAGCTTTCTCATAAGAAATGAATGTAGGATTAAATCAGAAAAAAAAGCAACCTTCGGGTGAATCAGGTCATCATAATATCATGCATTTAGAAGCTGGCAGGTTGGAGGAACTTTAGAGATCATCAGTCTTCTTGTTCAAAAGTAGAAACTGAGGTCCTGAGAAGTGAACTAACTTAATCAGAGCTCCCAGCTGATGAGAGGCAGGCTTGAAATGACAAATAAGGGAGTCAGTTTCATGAGACAGCAAGGTAGAGAGAAGATAATTCTGGGAATTTCTTTTCCCAGAAAGCACCAGATTCTGGCCTTTTTCTACTCTTAACTAAGTCCATGATTTTGGGGAAACCTTTTAATCTCTCTGGGTCTGTTTTCTTGAATTTAAGGTAAGGAGGTTGGACTAGATCATTTGTCCTCCAGAAAAGGGAAATTGAACTGAGCTAGTATAAAGGGTCAACGTGTTTATTGGAAAAAAGGTATTTCTAACATATCATTTACATTTGCTTCCAGAAAACTGAGAACAGCCAACTTTGGATGTCAAGTAAATTTAGCAGCAGTCTTTTTAACTGGCCTTTCCTCCAACTTTCTTCTTAGCCCTGATAAGACTTTTTTTTTTTTTTTTTTTTTTTTTTTTTTTTTTTTTTTTTTTTTTT
>NC_064810.1:29770851-29878271 GCF_023721935.1 Panthera uncia
TTTTTTTTTTTTTTTTTTTTTTTTTTTTTTTTTTTTTTTTACCATTTCTTCATGTGAATTCTGGTTGACAACGAGTAATTGATAATATTACTGGTAAAATGAGGTTTTTCCTTAATCTTACATGTCTTTTAAGGAATTAACTGATTATGTATCCACATCTATGCAATCCCTATTCACCTTGTCACCATGTAATTAAGTCATTTTTCTTTTTCATTCAGGCATTAGGGTCTAAGGTAAGTGGTGTTTTTTGAAAAATTATGTACATTCTTGACCAGTATTTCTGGTTTCTTTAAGTTTAATGAAAACAAACAAATATAAATTTCTGGCATATAAATTGGATTTTTTTTTTGTTTATCTAGAAAGGAAATGAAACAAATTATTTTTTTTACTTATATATTTGACTTATACTTAGTGTATACAGTATTTTATTAGGTAAAATGCCTGTTTGCTATTTACTAAAATATTTTCACCTCTATTTTATAATTATATACATAAGGAGGCGTATATTAGAGCAATATTACATTTCCCTTCTCTTCGGACCAATATTATCTAAATTACTATAAAGCCTTTTCTACTGTGAATATCTGTTTGCTTGTTTTACTTTTCTTTATTTTGTATTTTACTTTCATATGTTTTTCTTATTATGTACTATATTCTTATTTTAGAAAGGCTGGGAACTATAGAAAAGTAATAAAATAAAAAATTACCGCCAGAAATAAACATTATTTCCACTGTTTTTATTTGTGAACACTATCACTTTAATAATAGTCTATGAAATGGATTAAATTTTGTGTAATGCTTCAGTAAAATAAAAGTTAGAAATACCACACATATAAATGAATAGCTCTATAATTTGGTCAAACTGGATAAGATGTAACATAATTTCAGTTTTTATTTCTTCAAAGTATTAGGAATTTGGATGTCACGTAATAATGACTTGCACATGTACTCAGGAAATAGAAATAATATATGTTGCAAACATGTTTAGTAAGTCCTTCCACAGTGTAACATTGTGGTTTCTTGAATGTTTTCATGTAAGGGTCTTACTGCCAACTATTTTATAACATCTCTGTAAAATAAATTAAAAACATTATTTTTTTCTGCCACAAAGAAGTTTTTCAGCTTTCTAATTGTGGTGATAGCTTTGTGAATACTAGCCTTTTCTCTACCTTTTTATACCAACTAACATATATGGTAGTCCGAACTTGACAAGGTAAGAAATCACAGTAATTGTTAATTCATGGACTAACTAACTAGGCTTTGATGGCCCCTTTAGCAATGTTTATCTATTTTTTTCTTGAGAGTTTATAGGTGATTTATTCTTCATTTCTCCTTTTAAATTTTATTGATTTCTTTTCTTTTGAAAACATTTTAAAGCTTTGATTTTAATTCTAGCTAGTTAACATACAGTGCTATATTAGTTTCCAGTGTACAATATGGTGATTCAACAATTCTTCATTTCTTCAAACTAACTTAACAAGTACGTATATGTGGCTCTAGAAATCAAATTTCATATAGTTTTCTTTTTATAGGTGATGTCAATTCTAAGAAAAATCAGTTCATTTCATCCAACTGGTTTTCCTTTACCTATCCAGAGTCCTCAGTTGGAGTGACCTTTGGAGTGACTGGTGTCTTGAGTGATGTAGTTAATGAGATCTAGCGACATCATGACCCTGACCCCTTCATGGCCCTGGCTCCTCTCATCCATCTTCTTAACCCCACAGGCTGAGTCAGTGTGTAGAATCAGGATTAAACAAGTGTGAATAAACAAGTTCAAGAGTTTTCTGTCATGACTGCCAGCTCATGGCAGTGGCAAAGTAAGACATAGAGAACTTAATACTGTGAGCTCTCTTTGGGCACCTCCATGAATCCTGCTGGAGAAATCCTACTGTTTGTGGTCAGTGCAGTGCATCTAATCTCCGTTTGCTCCATTCCTGGACAGTGATGGCAGTTGGTCTTTAATAATCACATAGCTGTTGGCACATTCATTGAAAGGATGGCTGATCTATCACTTACCCAATGTCACACGTTAGGAAAGCTTTTATCTCATTAACTATGATTAATGTTTGTATGTAATGGGCTTGTCATGTAACTGTTCATATTCAGCAGTTTTGAATCCCTTAGCTTACTTGAATGGTGAAGGGTATTTCTCTTTCCAGAGGAGAGCTTTATCTTAAGGACTTAGTGAGCTCATTATCCAATCGCTATTGCCACATGGCAAAAAACAATAGTGATACAGCTCTTCCTTGACTCATTCCCCATTATTCCCCAATGGTGTTCAGTCATTGAACTTGGTATGCCTTTATATAACTGCAGTCTAACTGAAATATATGAACAGTTTAGTTTATGTAGAAAAGAAAGAAAAGCCTTAGAACTTTAAGGAAGGATTTGTCTGTTCTTTTTTAGCCTGAAAGTTGCTTTCCCAATATGATTTCCTAAGTCTGTTTTCCTAAGGTGGTATGAAAGGGGTAGAGATAAAGAATACAGTTACTTTCTTGCCTGTGGCTGTGGTTCTTGCTTTATCTGTTCTACATTTGACAAGTCCTTCCCCTTCGCCCAGGGCACCATTTGATAAGTTGACCAGTCAGTGATTAAACATATTTATTTAGTTCAATGGGTCAGAGCTATTGCGACAGATAGAAAATTACTGATGGATTATCAATTTCAGCACCTCTGACATCTGGCCTCAGTGCAGTCCATCATCTGAGGACTCATAACACATTCATTTCGACAATAACATGCTCAGCTACCTGTGTGATCACAGAGCTGGATATTGGAAATATTTTGCTCAGAATGAATAAGACAGAAGTCACAGGAATTAGAAGAGTTTGCCCTGACACTTGAAAACTCAAAAGCACCTAGTAGCTTACATTGTTTATGGCCGGAATGAGAACTGACTTGTACTTTAAACATGCTGTGCTGATTTTGCTCATGTTTTTATCATTCTTTTAACAAGCATATTTTGGAATTGATGAAACAGGTATTTGGAAATACTTTCGAAACTGTATTACATATAAAAAGATTACTTGTGTCAAAATACTCTATTTACAATTTTTAATGAATTAAAATAGCAGTCTTAAGTTTTTGGTCTACTGAAGTTACAGGATTAGCAAAACAAAATAACTCAAATACATACTATTCAAATTCTTTCAAAAAGTATTTATAAATACCTTTCTTCTATTTATTGTTACTGTTGAGGGGTTCTTTTATCCCAAATGGATTCTAATATTAAGAAGAATCGTATGGCAAATGCTAATCCAATATGGAGATATACTCTACTCCTCTATTTCATTAAAACTTATTCCAACACAATTCATATTCCAATTTCAAACTTTCACATAAAATGTAAGAGTGATCTTGTGATTAGGTTTTTTAAACAAATATGATTCAGTTAGTCTGCTTTAATGTGTGCTCAGATCTTGAAATCTGGCCACACTTCTTGAGAAATTAATAGGTCACAACAGATAATAAGCTTAACTTCTATTTTGGCTCTCATTTGTAAATATTTCATGTGACTATTCCTGTATCTTTATATTCTGTGTACCTAATGGCCTACTTTATGACAATCCTACATTTAATATTTATGTGTGCTGTCATAAAAATATTTGTGAAGCTAAAAATGATTCTGAGTCTTTAAAAAGCTTACTTTCACACATTTTCTTGATTTTTCATGCTGATAAGAACTTAGAAATGTTATCTTTTTATTTTATTTTTTTAAGTAGTTTTATTTATTTATTTTGAGAGAGTGTGTGTGAGCATGGGAGAGACAGAGAGAGAGAGAGGGAGGGAGAGAGAGAGAGAATCCCTGCACTATCAGCACAGGGCCCGATGGCAGAATTTGAACTCCTAAACCATGAGATCATGATCTGACCCAAATCAAGAGTAGGATGCTTACCTGAGCTACCCAGACACCCCTAGAAATATATATTATCTTTGTTCACAAAATAAAGATTGAGCTCATTGACATTACAGTTTGTTGTATTCACTAATACAAACTTCTTGTCATAAAACTGACAGGCCCTGTGGAATGTCCAGCTTTTTTCCAATATGCGATAACTTGACAATGTTACAGGCGATATGGTCATTTTTTTCATTGCTAAAGACTTCCTGCTTTGTCTTAAAATTATGTGAGGTTTATTTTATAATTCTGTGGAAACCTTCAGCAGTTGAGTATGGCATTTAATCAACCCATCTCTCCTTGGGAGAGACCTTTAAGTTGGCAGGAAAATTTTTGGATGAATGCAAGTTTTAGGATCCTCTCTTGAATCTAGATGTGTGAGTCAGAAAAACTGTCATGAATGTTCAGATAAGACACAATTAAAAAATCAAGGAGGTCAGATTAGAATACTTGAATTTGATTTGGAGAATTGATTTGAGCAATCACAGGGAAGCCACTGTAACATTTTCCTTAAAGGCCGACCCCTCTGAATGTTAGTACATTCCACATCCATCATTGCTTTAACTTCTTAAGTATGATGGACAACACTTAATACTTCTTCAAATATATTACCCTGCACTTTCAAACTTGGGGGAGGGGCCACTCTCTGCTCCATATTTTGATTAATTGTTAAACATCTAAATTTGTCTTTTCCTTTTATTTTACACCCTACTTGTCTCTGAAATAACATAAAAATTTTCATTTGAAATTTTTTTTTAAATTTTTTTTTTAACGTTTTATTTATTTTTGAGACAGAGAGAGACAGAGCATGAATGGGGGAGGGGCAGAGAGAGAGGGAGACACAGAATCGGAAGCAGGCTCCAGGCTCTGAGCCATCAGCCCAGAGCCCGATGCGGGGCTCGAACTCACGGACCGCGAGATCGTGACCTGAGCTCAAGTCGGCCCCTTAACCGACTGAGCCACCCAGGGGCCCCTCATTTGCAATTTCTAACATATAAACTGTATGTAAGTTGCCAGGAGTAGGTCAACAGATATTTCCATAAAAATCAAACAAACAACATGGAAAAGTGACATGCGTTATTTTGGAATAAAGATCATGTGGATCAGTCCATCATATGAAACTTGTGATGCCATAAAAGTGCATCAACTTAGATTAAAATATTCAATAATATGAGTTGCTTGTGTTGAAGTTTCTTTGGGTAAAAGAATGTTGCTAGATTAGATTGCCAGGTGCTTTCACACAGAAATGAATATTATCATCTGTAACCTCACGGGGAGACTAAGAAATTCAACAAAATAGCGGAAATGCCTTATGATGTATATAAAGCTCCAGCAATGTGAAGTATGTTATTTTAATGTTCTGTGAGTTCGTTGACACAGACTGTAAGGAAGAGAATACACAGCCATCCATTCTTAGAGACTTCTGTGCTGACAGTCCAAGACTTATGGTTTTACAGAATTCATATTGACATGTAATGATTTTTCATGCAAGGACATTAACATTGGCCAATTTCATGTACTAAAATGTAATGTAAGAAGACGCTCAGAGCCACAGTTTTTAAATGCTGCCTTCTATATTGCCCTTGTGAGCATTTGAATCAGTAATTTGTAATTTGGAATGATTTTTATCATGGACTGTTTTCTTTTCATCAACCCTATTAAACATCAATGATATTTTTTCACTTCTTTTATATTATTGGATTAGTGCTTTGCATCATCAACGACCTTGATTTTCTGCATTTAAATTCCATTTTTAAAGCATTGTGAGGAACAGTTTGATAAGTGGATGAAAGAATGATTATTTTAACTTGTCACCTGCATTGGCATTTATTCCAGTGTGTCCAGCAAATGCATTGTGCGGGATAACTTTGGGAAGATGTGAAAAGAAACTAAGTCAGTGATACTGGCATAGAAATCTAACAATTTTACTTGGATGACCTGAAAGGATTTAGGCACTAGGGGAATTTGGCAAATTATGAAGCTTCTACGATGTGAGCTGAAAGGATTCAAAGTAAATCATATTGTACCTCTGACCTGGATTGATCCATATTATAATTGCCTCTCAAAAAACTGATGATATGCTAATATTAAGTTGATAGGAAAATTTTAAATGTGATGTAACTACACAAAATTTAGAAGGAAAGTTTCCCTTTATTCTATGAATTTAACTTTAGCGTGGCACAATTATGATTTCCAGCAATTACAAAGATAGAATTCAATAGCATAGCTAGAATTACAGTGATAGCAATTGGCTTTAAAAAAAAAAAAAACAACTTTGTTAGCTAAGTATATTGCTCTCTTCTGTATTCAGAATATTATACATCTCAGCTAAGTCTGAATACAGCCTTTAGGAAAAACGAAACAAAACAAAACAAAAAACTAACAACAACAAAAACTAAGAGAAAACAATTGAGCAATTATTACACTGAGTTGAAAGGACAATTTAAAGCTGGAAATTGATTGTACCTGTAGCCAGCCTTGTTTCACACACTCCTTACACTTAGGAACCCCAAAGAATGCCTTATTAATCTGTGTTTGGGTAAATGAATAGGTTTCAGCATTATTTAGTAGATGTTTAGTGTTACTACGTCAATGTGAATGTATGCTATTAATGATAATGTTTTTTAATTCTTGACTTTTACTGAGATCCATTTCACTGTCTATCCATTGTAAGTACTTGACCTGTTGAAACTGAGTAAGGAATGAGACATTCTGTTTTAAATATTTTCCAGTTAACTTAGTTAAGCCAGATCTCTTTGTTTTGTTCAAGCCATAATGCTCTGTTGGAAATCATTCTTAGAAATTTTATCCTATATTATATTAGTTGGAATCTCTTAGGTGATTCTCATCATGGTAATAATTCTAAGTATTTGTTCTCTTTATATTTATGAAATCCTGAATATCCATGCTCTGTTATTTCACAGTGAGACATTCAGCTTTTCCTTTACATAAGTTGAACACTGATTATATTCTGGAAACTTCATATAACATTTCATCTTCACTTCAAGCCACTGATGTTTAGGATATTATTTTCTTTTTTCCTTTATCAAGAAATTAAATGGCAGATTGGGCAAATATTCTGCCCAAAGCCATACAGCTAGTAAGAGGAGACTTTTGGCACATTTCCCACATGTCAGTTCAATGATCTGGATAGCTTTCCACTTAAAATAATATCTAGAGTATTAGATATTAGGGAGAATTCTTAAGATTGATCTCTTTGTGAGTATGAAGTGCAATAAACAATTCTGAGTCTGTGAGTTCAGGGTCTTGGTTTATCGAAGTATAACTCTTGTTCTATGTAGATGAAGCAGCTTATTGTTCAAAACACAAGTGAATGTGTATGTGTGGGAGGGGGGTGTTGGGAGAGAGCGCAAAATAAGGGTATTCAACAATCTGTTTCCAGCAATACAAATGTGGACTGTTTACTTTGTGATCACAAACATAAGAACTTTTGTTTGTTTTTAATTTTTGACTATTTCCCCTTGACCTAAGCCTCCAGATATATATTTGGTGGTCATCCATACAGATGTGTACAGAGTAAGCATTGCCTAGGTGGAGAGTTGAGGTTATAACTTAGTTCTTGCCATATCTTTCCTTTTGTGTGAACTGAAATGGGTAACATGGAAATTCTTCATCCGTTTTCATACTCAAAGAAGATGTAGAAATCCACAAAGTTAGCTAATTTAAACTCAGATTATTGCTACACTGGTACTAAACTCATAGAGAATGGCCACTCAAAAAGCTGAAGTCCAGTCAAATATCTTTCTTACAGTGATGACAACATAAAAAATGAAGCTATGATGCTTTACTCAAAGCTTACTTCTCAGATCTATTCCACATGTGGTGTTGCGGTAATATTGCAAGCAGTGAAGTATTAAAACAGTTTTGTCTTGTATTCTTTCATTCTGACAGGCCAATGACATAATGTCGACAAGCCATGTCTGATAGATTTGAAATTAAAAGTGAATGCCCTGCCTTTTTTCCCTAGCTCTTGCCTAATGGCCTTTGAGCCAATATGCTATTTCACTGCTTCCGATGTACGGTCTTCCAGAGTAAGTCTGGGAACAGCTTGGGAGGGTATTTTCTCAGGCTGCAAAGGATGGTTTGATCAAAACCATATTACTTTGTTATTAAAGGAGAAGAATGGAGAGGAATCAGCAGTAAAAACAAAGTCAGTTCAGAATCTGAACTCCAGAAAGCAGTTTGCTGATAAAGATATTAGCCCTATATATACAATTTAATGCTTTTACAATAAAGTTAACCAGTTGGTTTTCATGAACATACATGGAACAACATCATTTAGAAAAGTAAAGGTAGAAGTTGAAAATGCTCTGCAAAGTGACTTTTAGCTTAGTTCTACACTATATTATATAGTTCTAATATATAGTGAGATATTTTTTAGATTATTGCTTTTGCAAAGACATGCAAGAACTTAGAGAACTCAAAAAAATAATTGAGGATGATTATTAGTAAACTTTGGAAGTATTTTATTCAATTATTTATTTAATCAGGGACGTACTTAACTACAGTTTATTATGAATCTAGCTTGCTTTTCTCTTGAATTAAGGTGTGGTCCTTGCTTTTTGACTGCTTATATACTAATTGGAAAAATTAAACATACACATACGGAACTGTTGACCATTATAGACAGTGGGCAAGAAGGTGAGAAATATAAGTAGATGCTATAGGACAGAAGCTTTAATATATATACATATATATGTGCATATGTGTGTGTGCCTGCCTGTGTGTGAAGCATTTACGTTCGTGAAACAAATTCTTATTGGAAACCCCAGTGTCCAGAGTCTAGGTCGGATAAAAGCAGACGTCATCTATTCCTTCCTTTCTTGAATCTTCAGAGAGTTCAAATAGTTTAAAACCATTTTCATAGGATACCAGGGAGCCCTTAGCTAGATGTGGGCCGTGGTAAGAGAGGTGGGTAAAGCCTTCCTCATCGGAGAGATGGTTTTTGAACCAAACTAAAATTGTAAAAAATTGGAAGAGAGGAAAATGGCGGCATATCAGAAAGGAAGAACATTGTGAATGAAGGCGCTTGAAGCCAGGAAGAAACTGGTTTTTTTGAAGGGTTATAAGAAGACCAGGTTGACGTGAATAGAGTTTAAAATATTGACATGTGAGATGTCTAGGTCAGGTAGAGCCGAGTTAACAGGAACCACGAAAGTAGAGGTGTTTGTTTTGTTTTGTGTTTTTGTTTTTGTTTTTTTTCTTTTTAGTACAAGAAGCAATATGACTATGTCTAGGTCATCATCGAAAATAGATATGACACAATGAGATCAGTGTTCTATGACTTAACACCTCATGGAATTGGTGGGAATGGGTTACTTTGCAAAATCAAGCCAACGTAGGAGAAGAGTGGAGATATTTGCCGGGTTCTTGTATTCATTTTGGTAAAAGGAATACTGACTTTGGGAATAGTAGTGCAGTTACCTATTTTATGCCATATGTTAGCCATGAAATAAATGCACACTAGAGTATACATCTTACTTGAGGTACCATTTTTAGTTCTGATTAAAAGTAGCAAATTGATTTATCCATTTTAATTGCTTACAGCTTCCAGGGACTTATGTTTGCTCCTTCCCTCCTTCCTTCCCTCCCTTCACCTTTGCTCTCCTCTTACTTTCTATCTTTATTCTCCGTTTATTTCTTTCTTTTTCCCTTCCTTTCTACTTTCTATATCTCTTTCTGCCATACAGGATACTGACCTTTTAATTATTGTTACTATTAAACTCTAATATAATAAGATTATATCCTCATGATACAGGAATATCAGGGTTGAAAAGGGGAGAATCCAGGTACTATTCAAATACTTAGTTTAGATAATAGTAAGTCCCTGTTTCTGCTTATTTTCTAGGTAGTGTTTAGATGCAACCTTTATTTTCCATGAGACCTGAACTATAATATAATATAACACTTAGTAGGAATGCCATATTAATGATGACAGCTGTAGTCTGTCTGCACAATGTCACAGTCATTGCCACATGAATATCTCTGGATTTGTACCTCTCAGAGTGTTGTTTAGGTAGATTCAGGTGATTATGCTGGAGGGATAGATTTGTCT
Source organism: Panthera uncia (assembly GCF_023721935.1). Classification (NCBI taxonomy): domain Eukaryota; kingdom Metazoa; phylum Chordata; class Mammalia; order Carnivora; family Felidae; genus Panthera; species Panthera uncia. The sequence goes on from NC_064810.1 coordinate 29,780,826, forward strand.
TTGAAGTGCAAATCACAGCTTCCAACCTTTCCAGGGACTTGGCTCCTCTAATGGTGTTGGTTTCATTAATTATTTTACGTTTCTTTCAGATATGGTGCTATTGTTTTAGTATGTTAATATTAATTCTGCTGAATTTGTGGCTCTAGCCAAATTCTAGCACTTGCTTTACTGGTAGACATTTACTACTGTCTCTCATGAACAAAGAAAAGATTGAGAAGTGAGAGAAAACAGAGATTGTCTAAGCTGTACATAGGTGCTTGGAATGTTTGATCAAAGGTGTGATATGAAGGAATCTAAACTTTTCATTATAAGGAACTATGAAAAAATGTTTGGCTATAGAAAGAGTTTTCTTCACCAAAAGGATAATCTTTTTTGAATATATGGATTTACCAGTTATATAGTGTATTATAATTTTTATGAAGTTTTCATGATGAGCCAAGTGATTAACAACTGATTCTACAGAGTGCGATTGTTAGAAATTGACATTATAGAATAAAATATACAGAACAGTCATAAAAGTGTGCTTGCATTTGGTTCATTTCTACTTCTGGTGTACTACTAGTTGTTTAGCTTACATAATTAAGGGAAAACATGTTAGCCAAGTCTACAGCCTACAAATTCAAAACAGGTTATTATTATTTATTCAGCTCCCAGCGATTGCACACATTTGACCCTAAATGACAAAGTAAATGAAAGCCCTTTTTCAAAGTAATACAATCAGTTCGAAAAATATTGTGCTAATAAAGTTATGCATTCTAATTGAAAGATTGATGGCAATCCATTTAGTTGTTACTAGGTTATTTGTGACAGACAGATGCAGAGTAACCTCATTACAGTCAAAATTGTGATGACGTGTAGCTGAAGAGAGGAATAAAGCTGAAACCATTGTCACAGTCCATTTCCAAAATGTATTCAGAAGATGATTTAAAAGAAAATGTACGGCCATTAAATATAAGTTTGAATTGGTTACCTAGCTGTATTATTATAGAAGCAATGAAGTAATCATCTGTTTGATCCGTAATTGGCCTACTTAAAATTCACAAATCAGATTTAGTGATTCCAATTTATGTAAGAGAAATACAGTAGCAAACACTGGATTAAAAAGATTATCCCTTGTGGTTTGGTATTTCCAGTTCATATTTTTAGTTGTTTTCTTCTTGATCATTAAGTCTCTATCAGCTTATTTTAGACATTTCTGTCCACAATCACCAGTTCATAATAAATTATTCAGCACTTTTCATTTGTATGTTGCCTAGTAGTTTAATGTCAGGCTTTCAGCAAGTTCTCAAGGGAATTCTATCAACATTTTAAAGTTATGGTTGAGAGAAAGAAGGAATATAGATGCACAATAATTATTTTTATTTCCTTGTGAAAGATGTTGACATCTTTGTGGAATATATTTCCTGTATATTTGATTTTGAAACTTCCTTTTCTTGGTTAATGAAAAGTCCTGTAGAAATTTTAACCTGAAGAAAACTCTGTCTCTCCACACTCTTCCTCCTGCAACCCTGCAATTTCCATATGCATCTCTACGATTTCTTCAAAAGTATCCTCACAGACATTGCTTTTGTTTCAAGTGCGGTAATCTGATGCTCCATCTTGCTCATAAAACTCATCTCATCACATCTTATTTCTGGTACATTCTCATGCATAGTTGTCCTTCTCTCATATCCTTATGATCACTGCAATGTCCTTTGTTACAGCTTATCTTTCATCATGCATTATAAAGTTCCCTTATCTTAACAGAGATATCCTTTATGAGTAGACTGTTATAATTTTGATTTAAGGTTGACCCTAATATTTTGAAAAGGTGCATTTAGGGGATGCCTGGGTGGCATCCGACTTCAGCTCAGGTCATGATCTCACAGTTTGTGAGTTCAAGCCCCACATCTGTGCTGACAGCTCAGAGCCTGGAACCTGCTTTGGATTCTGTGTCTCCCTCTCTCTCTGCCCCTCCCCAACTTGAGCTCTGTCTCTCTCTCAAAAATAAATAGACATTACAAAGAAAATTAAAAAAAAAAAAAGAAAAACTCCATTTAGGAAAAGAACATTTTCATATTGTATATAAATTTTCTGTGCAATATCTCTTAATTGCTAACAAGTATAGCATGGTGTTTTTTTCCTAAAATAATGTCTCCACATTAAGTTGATATTTTGTCTGTCCTAAGAAATGAATAAAAAGGAAGACTAGAGTGACACTTCCTCATAGGTTGTGTCATCAGTTAAGGCTTAAGTTTTGGCTTGTCTAAGTAAGTGAATTAAATAGACAAACAAGTGACTAAGGAATTTAGGAACAATTCTTTAGTTTTCTAAGTTTCTATCAGATTTGACCATTTAGCAAAGGAAGTATTAAATTAATTAGAAGACAGTTAATTAACACCTTCTGATAAAGTGTTTGTGTATTTTTTTATGTGACTGTGTTGTTAAAAAAGAATAGTATTCTAAAAACTGGTCATTAAAGATAGGGAAAACACATTATTAAATTATTAGATAAATTACTTGGAAGTCAGTCACTTAACATGTATTTGAAGTGGATTAGTTTGAATACGTATTTTCCATCTTAATATAGGAAAACAAAGTAACCTGCATGATTTCTTAGTGACTACTTTAAAATAGGTACATATGTACATGTATATAGGTACATAGGTACATGTATATGTACATATATATAATATATAATATATAATATATAATATGTAATATGTAATATGTAATATATAATATATATAATATATATTGGAATATATAGAAATATATATAGAAAATATATATTATATATTACATACAGGAAATATATATACTATATATTATACATAGGAAATCTATACATAGTAATATTCTGACCAGCAGAACAGATGAAGTTGTTGTTGTTGAGGTGAGAGCCCAAAGGATGAAGTGGAAACAAAAGAGCTTCTCCCCAATCCTAGTTACAGATCACTTACCATAGATTACTGATTATCTATCACTTAACTTCTTAATCTTAGTTTTTTCCCCCTATGAAGTTGGATGATGATTCTAGCCTTATAAGGTTTTTGTGATAATTATACATATACTTTTATAATCATATAAGATTGATTCATTTATGAGTTATGAAGACTGTTTAAAAATTATATGTACTTTTTATTCCTTAAGCAAATGGTTGGAGTGCCTACTGTGTACCAGGTTAAGTGCCATGTTAGGGATATGTCAGTGAATAAACCAGAAAAATGTCATTTGTAGCCTCCAGTAGCTCAGATTCTCAGTGCTTACATATTCAATGCAGAAATTTGAAAAATATGTGAGTGTAGATGTACAAAAATAAACTTACTTGGAAGTCCTCTGGTAATGATTTGTGGATAACTATATTTTTGCATGTTTGTATGTATGCATATGTTTTGTGGGTTTTTTTCCTCCAGATTATCATGGTAGCTGTGTCTTCTTATTTACATTTTATAAATATTTTCTCATCATTTTTTTCTTCACTGTCCTGTACATTTCATTTCACGTTGTATGCTAAGTTTCTTCTTCTTCATCATTGGATATTTAAATCATATCTAGTTTTTCAGGATTGTATATGAACGTATGAACTATAAAATACATACTATGATAAAAATTCTTGTGCACATCCCTGATTATTTTTCTCAAGTAAATTCACACATAGAATTATTGAGTCATTGGGTTTGGATATATATATATATATATATTTTTTTTTTTTTTTTAATTTTATTCATTTCTTTTGAGAGAGAAAGGGAGGAAGAGTGCCACCTCAAGTGGGGGAGGGACACAGAGAGAGTGGGAGAGAATCCCAAGCAGGCTCCACACTGTCAGCACAGAGCCTGACTTGGTGTTCAATCCCACGAACTGGGAGATCGTGACTGAGCTGAAATCCAGAGTTGGATGCTTAACCACCCAAGTGCCCCTGGGTATAGATATTTTTAAGAATTTTTGAAAGTTCTTCAGGATTCCTATTTTAGTTTAAACTCAATAATTCCTGAGAGTGCAGGTTTCTCATATGCTTCCTTTAGGACATTTCCCTATGCCTATATGATAAATTAAATCATTATCTCAGCAAGTTTACATTTTATTTTTAGTAAGGCTGAAACTTTTGTTGTGTGATAATTGCCTTATTCTTTTCTTCCTTTGTGAATGGGCTATTCCTGTTGTTTAAGTGCTTTTCCTACTGAAGTGCTCTTTTTTGTTCTTTTCATGTTCTTGGGTGTGTGTATGTATGTGGATATATGAAAGTTTTCCATTTTAGTATAGGAAAACAAAGGACCCTCCATGATTTCTTAGTGGCTACTTTAAAATAGATACATATATAATTTCCCATAATCCTTTTACTAATCTGTTATATTGACAATATTAAGATAACATTGCTGGGGTGCCTGGGTAGCTCAGTCGGTTAAGCGTCCAACTTCAGCTCAGGTCATGGCTCACGGTTTGTGGGTTTGAGCCCCGTGTCGGGCTTTGTGCTGACAGCTCAGAGCCTGGAGCCTGCTTCTGATTGTGTGTCTCCCTCTCTCTCTGCCCCTACCCCACTCACACTCTGTCTCTCTCTCTCTCTCTCAAAAAAAAAAAAAATTAAAAATTAAAAACATTAAAAAAAGATAACATTGCTTATGTGTGAACCTTTTTTTGTGTGTGGGTGTATGTGAACATCTTACATAACTAGTTACAGAAATAGATTTCTTAATTTGGCTTTTGTTTTTTCTCATTATAGTACTAGAGTTTCTTATTGGTTTCCCCTTTGGTACATATTATTGGAGAAGTTTTAGACAGCTAGCAAAAAGAAAGAATGACATTTAAAGTGACTAAGATGTACAGATCCAGTGTATTTTTTCCATGGATGTCATTTCTACCTTTCCAATTCCATTGGTTTGGTAGAATCCTAGACTTAATTAATACTGAGTGTTCAGATGAAGGATATCCCCTCCCCCCACCGCACGTACTTTTCCCCTGAGATACACTGGAGGTATTTGAATTTTCTGTCTTTTTTTTTTTTTTTTTCATATTTTAGAGCAGGTGGCCCAAAGGCTAAGTATAGATAGACTCTGTTAGCCCTGACGATGTTTTGCTATTGTCGTATTCTAATTGCATTTATGCTTTTAGGTGAGTTTTGTTCTCTCCAGATCTCCATATGCCCTACAAACCAGATTTATCCACAGCTTGAATGCTTTACTCATACATTACTTTGCTGGACCCAGGTGGCATGTAAATTTTAAGACAACTGCAATTAGTGACTAAAGACTGCTAACAACAAAAGAGTCACCGGTCAAGAGATTTAAAGTCTGGTGCTGGAGGAGCTATTAAAACGCTGGTGACATCGGGGGGGGGGGGGGGGCATACAATCTTTGGGATCCATAAATATGGAAAGTAAATTGTTGATAAGCTTTAAGTCTAAAGAGGGCAGAAGTATGTATTTCTTATTTTTTAAAAAGCTATGACATGTATCAAAGTGCCTAGTACAATTATCAATGCTCAATAAAATGTATTGAATAAATATGATACAGTTTCCACACTCTTCATTGCAATTTACGTGTTAGACTAAGGAATTTAGGAACAATTCTTTAGTTTCCTAAGTTTCTATCAGAGTTGACCATTTAGCAAAGGAAGTATTAAATTAATTAGAAGACAGTTAGTTAACACTTTTTGATATAGTGTTTGTGTATTTTCTTTATGTGACTGTGTTTTTTAAAAAGAATAATGTTCTAAAACCTGGTCATTAAAGATAGGGAAAACACATTATTAAATTATTAGATGGATTATTTTGAAGTCAGTCATTTAAAGTGTATTTGAAGTGGATTACTTTGAATGCGTAGTTTCCTTTAGAATATGACCTAATATATTTCCATGACTCCCTCATAAAATTATTAAAATAAAGATAAGTATATTTTAATCTTTACCTACAAAATACATATGATTTATTATAGGGTTGTGATTTTTATCCAACGTCCTAGTATTGAATGATGGTGTTTAATAATACTGTAATACTGTATGTCAGAAGATTTATTGTAGTTTTAATTTCTCTCAGCCAGGAGACAGAGTACTTGAATGTGTTTGGCGATTATTGACTGATAAGCAATAAAATGATCCTACATAGAGCTCAGTAGCAAATGTTTCTCGAACTCTCTGATGAATATGGTCTTTTTGGTGTAATGTGTCAATTTTATCAGATTCAAATTTATCATCAAACTAGCTATAGTAGTTTTAGTTCTTAGAAAGGGCCATTTTGACTGAGCTATCATTACATTCACAAACAAAATTGTTTATACCACCAGGAAAGTCCTTATGAAGAAGTCACTCTTCATTACTGCCTGATCAGCCAAAAATATCTTTAATGCCTTTATAGACATTAGATGAAATAAATGACCTATGTATCAGTAGTTTTGGAAAATTGTAATTGTTTCTAATAGGCTAATGGAAGTTTCTATCCAGTCACTGAATCTTTTTGACCACGGACTTTTTAAGTATAGCAGTCTTCAGTCTCTAGAATATGGAAATGTCTCCAATAATTGGAAGTGCTAGAAAACTGTGGATTACTAGCAGGAATAAAAATCTATAGAGAGAAAATAATTCAAGTAAACTATGCTTGATATGCTTATAGTTTGGTTGAATTTAATTCAGCAAATGTCTTTTGAACACCTTCTGTATGTTAGGATGTATGCTAGGTTGCAGGGTTATAAAAATGAATGTATGCTAAGAGAAATGAATAGATAGAAGACATTTATTAATCTTTTCTAGAACACAACATATGAAATAACCAAGAATGGAGACATATAAAAAACTTTTTACTTCCTGCTTTCTTTAATCTTGCAGTATACCTCTGTACTTATTTATTTATGTGGTAAAATGCATGATTGAAACATTTTACAGCAATTATGGTTTATAAGTACAATTTTAATTTTTTTCTGGGTCATAAAGACCAAAAAGCCATTGGAATGAGAGTTGAAAGGTGAAGGGAGATTATAGAATAAAAAAAATTACATTTTGTCAGGTAATTTCTTGAGGACACAGTGATTAGGCCACTGGAGAGAGGAAGCAGAAAACATTGCGTGATTATCAAAATAAAAGATTATGGAACCACGACTGTCCTATTTGTAAGAATTGCATCACTCTATTGTTAATATAATGTACTAACAATAAAACTTCACTCATGAGGAAATCAGATAGCAACACTTTTAAGAACTTTGAGACCACCAAAAGAAATCTTGGCATTATATTGACCAAAATATTTGAAATCTAAAATGTTTAAAACACAAATGTATCATTGTTAAAGGAATTATGTATATCTCATGGATTGTGTGTTTTGCAAAAGACAAAAAGAAAGCAATCTAGTAACTCTGCTCAACTAAAACCACATTCTGTTTTGGGATTCCTTTAATTTTTTTATGTTTGCTTCTAGAAAAATTTATGAAATTTTAAAAATATTTGTATTTATTTATTTTGAGAAAGAGAGAGAGACACAGAGAGAGACAGAGAACACACAAGCAGGGAAGTGGCAGAGAGAGAGAGAGAGAGGGAGAGAGAGAATCCTAAGAAGGCTCCATGCTGTCAGTGCAAAGCCTGATGTGGGCCTCCATCCCATGAACTGTGAGATTGTGATCTGAGCCAAAATAAAAAATCGGATGCTTAACCCCCTGAGCCACCTAGGTGCCCCCACCCAGTAATTTTAGTTAATATCTTAATATATTATTACTAAGGAGAAATTGTACATATTTGGTTGTACGTGTGGATAATTTATAAAATACAACTATTTCCAAAGGGTTTTATATCTGCCATATTTGTTTGTTATATATGTTGCAAGAGACGCCTAATCCTTTTCTTATTTCTTTAGTTACCGAGATGGAAACCATTCTGATGGTTGCTCACATGTTTGTAAAACTCCAACCAAAACTGTTCAGAAAAACAGAAGTGAAGACAACTGAAATTTATTGTTTTCTTTCCCCAAAGTTGCATCAGAGATAGGTAGGCAAGGAAAGATGGTTCTTGTGAGAAAATACTTGAAGTTCCACAGAATTTTTTCTACTTTCTGTTCATGATTTGTGACCTTTTAAAAATCTGGAGGGTTAAAAACAATGCACATTTAACTTTTTATTTTTTTACTACTGGTTTTGGTCAAAGCAGTATTTAAAGATTAAAAACATGGAAATGACTTTTAACCTACTGATCTATTCTTCTCAGACAGCATATCAGGGTGCCTTACTTACCAGATGTGTGAGGCTATATATCAAAAACAGGAGGGAGAAATTGAAGGACAAAGGTTTTAGCTCATGTTAGGATTCTTTCAAGAAGGTTCCAACATTGGCATGGGCGAATGCTGTATCTATGCCCTTTCAGTTAGGAACCAATGACTGTGCAGTGAGGGTATTGTGAGTGTTCACATCTCTACCTGTCAGCACTTCTGAAACCTTTCAGCACTTTGTTTCTCAGTTTCTTCTTGATCAAAGAATGACCTGCTCACTAAGGCTTTTATAAGATAATAATTTAATAACAAACTCTGAGCCTGAAGACAAAGGAAAAGACCGTGTAGGAGGCCACTGCTAATTTCCCTCCCAACATAATCAAATCAGTACAGCTATCCAGCCAGGACTCATAACCCTTAATAAGTCACTCTACTCGATTAAGAGAAATTGATTTTCCTCTACCGTGGATCATAGTGATTATGATAAATATGGTATCTGCCGTTCATTGTGGCCCCCCCCACTCTTTGCTGCCTGTGGCTATTTGTTTGCAAGGCGGCAGGTATACGAGCTAGAGGACGATGCGGTGTCATTAACTGCAGTTGGTATCGGTGCTTTGACAGCTGTGGAATTGAGTGGTTCCATAGATCAGCTTCGAAGCCAGTTGTAAGAGGCTTGTGCAGCAATTACACAGTCCTGGCAATCCTACTGGCAGCCTTCAACACAGAAAACCCCTGGGTCATGATTTTAAATAGTCGGGAATGATGGAGTTTAAACTTTAGTTTTATAATGTAAAAAGTTACATGAGGGCCAAACAGCAACGTGGTACTTTGTCAGGGTGCTAACTTGATCTTCTAGTGACTTGAAATCTACCATGGGTCTGTTTTAGTTCTATTTCTACAGTCAAATCTAGATTTCCAGATAAAGCAGTACCTTAAAATAAGAATGTTGGTTGCAGAAATTTGGGCTTAGCTACTCTTCTGACCTTTCTTGTAACTCACATGAAGGATCTTGAAGAGACTAGTTCTATTTGGAACAGTTTTCCATCTCTTTACTTCAGGTGGTAACTCTTGATACTCCCTTTCAACATCAATGGGGGCGGGGGAAGGAAAGGAAAATATTCAGAGCAGAGTTAGTATAATTGCTGAGAATTCTCATAATAACTTTCTTTCTCCACGTATAGAATGTTTGTTCCCAAACAATGTAAAAGTACGTTGTTCTTAACTTGGCGTCTGAAAGGAATTTTATATAGTGCTATATACAAAGATAGTAGCAGTAATAGAAATGCACTTTTTACTACTTTTCATCTTTTTAAAGTATTTTGGGTTTGAGAGATTGTGCATACAATTGGCTTTCGGTAGATACCTCACATTCCCTTGTTGAACGCATTACAGGGTAATGTTGAACGGTATTACAGGGGGATAAAGTGCAGAAGTGAAATGTTATTCTTTTTTTAAAAATTTTTTCAATGTTTATCCATCCTTGAGACAGAGACAGAGAGAGAGACAGAGAGACAGAGCATGAGCAGGGGAGGGGCAAAGAGAGAGAGTTACAGAATCTAAAGCAGGCTCCAGGCTCCTAGCCATCAGCACAGAGACCAATGCGGGGCTTGAACTCACAAACCGCAAGATCATGACCTGAGCCAAAGTAGGATGTCCAACCAACTGAGCCACCCAGGCACCCCAGTGAAATGTTATTCTTAACTGTGGCAGCAGTAGACAAATTATAAGAGACCTTCAAAATAGACCTTAGAGTTCTCTTCATAAAAAAAATAGATATTTTAACTAAAATTTTATCTTGGCTTGAGTCAGACCTAGGCTTTTTTGAAAATAGCTCACTATTAAATGTCAATGTACTGTTTTCTATTAGGATATGCTAAATTATTGCATGTGAATTGTTGCGTCTCTGGAGAATAATATAGTCCAAGGAAAACTACTCTTTAATTCTTATCTTGGTATCTTTTACCTTTTATGTAGAAAGGGGCAAGAAAAAATGTGGGTTTTTTTCAGTCTTAAAAATGCTTTGGTGAGTTTCACTTTATTCTTGAAATTAAAATTATTCAAAATTAAAATTATTCTTTGCTTTTATTTGCATTTAACTTTTTGGGACTTGAGAAGTAACAAACTACATGATGATAAAAGTTGTTAAAACTCTGGCTCTATGCCCACCAATTTTGAGGAAAATTTCCCCCCTATTATCCAGGGGATTCTGATTGTACAGTCCAGTGAGCACAGACAAGTCTGTGCTTGAGGGTAACTCTCTAAATGGCTGCTTGACCATAAGAGTCGATTGTCCAGTAAGGAAATGTGGAGGAGAAGATGCATTTTGCTCAGTTCTATAGGCTTAAGCTGGAAATTTAATGAATGAAATACAGCACAGTGTATTCAGAATTCTCCCTCTTAGAGCTGGGCTATCCCTTGATAGAGAAGGTCTCTGTGTAGAGCTTCCAAGTAAAAACAATTAAATTTAACGAAAAGTTTTTGCATTCACAATATTCCAGACACCACAGAAAACTTGGGACACATAGATGGCTTTAACACCTATTTGAATCTGACAGACTATCATGAACCTTCCCTCTTATTTCCTCCAAAATTTCTCTTGCAATGTAGTTTCTTAATTGTTATCATCATGATAGATCATTTGATGATATTGTCCAATTCTCCAGCCCACTGCTGTAAGTCTAGTTTTTATACTAGCTTTCGGTCACTCTTCAATTTTTGCACTGAAATTCACATAGCCTATTGAACAACCACAGTCTCTTTTCACTCTCATTCTATCTTTTTAAAATACAGTTAATTTTAATTTTATTAAAATACAGCTAATTGTAATAGTACAATGCATCCTAGTGTCTACTGCATACTGCTTAATTCACCAAAATACTTAAACCTGGTTTATGGAACCTCTTCTCAATAATAATTTAGATACCTTGACACTTTCAATGACAGAATCATGAATGGAAAAGATCTTTTTGAGTACAAACATGCAAACTGTTACAGAATCTTTTGTGCATCTAGTTTAGAATACTCAAAAACATGTTTTCATGTTAGGCATACAGCATGGACTATGATTAGCAGAAGAGAGACCAATCATTATATGAAGAAATAGATAAAAGGACTAAAATGATGATTAAAAGCCTTTAAATGTACCATGTAGAGTAAGTGTTTAAAACCCTGTGTGTGTGTGTGTGTGTGTGTGTGTGTGTGTGTTTTACTCCTTGTTTAAAGTTCCGTTTTTAGTTTTAAGTCAACAGTATAACTAATAACAAAGATAAAAAGACTTGGAATGATTGTTTCTGTGTTCTGTTTGATGCCAGAAAGTGGTCACAAGCAAGCACACTGAATGTGGAATAACAGGAACAATTGCAAAGCTTAAGGAGGCTTAGCCAATTGTAGGCTTCCACTCTTAGCAAGGAGAAAGCATATGCATGAATGCAAGAGCGGAAGTGACTGGCTGCGAAGAAAGAACAATGTCTAGGTCTGTGTTGAAAAGTAAAAGGGTTTTGATGCTAGACCATGGTTCAGCAATTGAACTGTGCTTCAAATTATTTGTGAAATGAGAATTTATTATGAATTATATTCTACTGAAGGGAAAATGGTCAGGAGCAGTCTGGACAGCTCTAACCTCTGGATCTATAGGAAAATATGTTTGAGTAGAGAATAGACAAAAAGAGCAATAGAGGAAAAAATGTTGAAAGTCTACATTTCAGTTACTCCCGGGAGTTAATCTGGTTATTCTCAAGAGTACATACAGAATGAGAGTAGAGAAGAGTATAGCTGCTTCCCACTGCCCTGCTGGAAAAATATATATACGCTGAAAACTTTTAGATACATGTGAACATTTTCCTGATATTAAGAATCTGGCACTAGACAAGGAAATCTTCCGAATATTTTAATGAAATAGCAAAAATATACTTTCATGTATTTAATTCCACTAATATACTCCATTTACATTTTAAAATTATTGAATTTTAAGTCTAGTAATAGACCGTACTTGGAACAGTACATCAAACCATAACTTACCTACGGTGTGTTAATACTAAGTAGCCTTGCAATCAGATATACCAACATTTTAAGAGCTTAACAGGAAAAATCTAATTTACCACCTCAAGTTTGTTTTTGAATCCTGCATCACTTGAGAGATTTGGAAGTGTGGCTGTATGATGCAGATTTGAAACCCGTTCAGTCACTTAACTGTTCTGAGCTAGAAAGATCAGCACATTCCCCCAGCAGAACACTCCTTCAGAGCACATCAGTATTAACACTCTTTTGCACTTTCCAGTACAGTTTTGTGTTCATGTAAGCCATGTCTCCTGCCCTCAGACTTTAAAAGGACCTCTCGTCCCCACTTTCTCTGAAGTTGGACAGCAGCCCAAGTAGCAGCTGCCTCGCTAGTCACTTTTCTTCCCCTTGTTTTGATAATTATGAGCAAAGGTCAATCACTTTCCCATCAAGGCAAATCCTGACAACGCCACATGTCAGAGCCTAAGTTATGGATGACATGCTTGTCAACATCAAAACCCTGGGAGTCTATCTTTACTTCCTCATGACCAGCTAAAGTCCGAGCCCTACTGAAAACCAGAGGCAGGAGGGGATGAAGGAAGGGTGGCTGCGTGCCCTGCCTTTGTCAACCACAGATATATGGTTCTAGGGAGATTCTGTAATTTTAAGCTCCACAAATGGACAATTACATTCCGCTTGTTAAACATGGACTATGAGCACCCTGACGGAATGCAAATGCTTCTCTTAACAGCATGACCTTGTAGTGCCTTAGAGGGAGAGGCTTTAGTTTTATTGTGGCGTTTTTTCTGAACCCAGCTTAGTTTTTTAGAGGGAGATGGAATGTTTTAAAGCTGGGGGGGGGGGCGGTGAATAATGCTCTTTTTGTAACTAAATTCTGGGTAAATGAAAAATTTGGCTAAGACCATTATAAGGATAAAGCTGCATAGCTCTGTTCACTAAGCGTGGAAGGAGTAAGAAGAGGGATATTTCGTTCATGTTATGATTTGATACTAAATTTGTGCTGCTCAGATTAAGTCAGGGGTTCATTTACATTTAATTATACAATATTTTTCAGTTTCCCTGGAATCAGCGTTTGTGGAAATATGCATTATTGAGTCTGCTGATAACTGACCCTGAAAACATAAAGAGAGCAAATCAGAAATGCATCAGCAATGGAGACTTTCTGTTCAAGTGGCCTTTGGTATTAGAATTCTTGCACTCCTGTCAACTTATGAGTCTAGCCTAGGCTCAGTGTTTCTAGCACTTTATAACATAAGAGAATAGGTTGTGAGGTTAAAATGGGGTGCTTTCCTTTATACAATCAAAAATTTTCCTAAAATTCCTTTGGTCATTTTATTTTAAATACTCTAAGGACTTTCTGTTGGAAGAAAATCTATAGCAACACCACTTTCTCCTCTTTCTAGAAGGTAATAAATCCTGCTGCACGATATATCATTACCAGCAAGTCACTGTGCTATACACCTTAAACTTACACAGTGCTGAGTGCCAATTATATCTCAATAAAATGAAAAAAAAAACCTCCTTGCTTCTCACTAGTTTAAATCAAAATTTTTATTTACTGCACTCTTTGAGTGTTATATAGCGAGTTACCTCTAGGTATGCTGTGATGAATTGTCAGTGGGACATTTGCTTTCAGGATGAAAGAAACCATCACTTTCCCAGAAAGTTATCACCCAATGATAATTTAGAATTAAAAGGAAGTGTGCTGTGTATTTCCTGCAATGAACAAATCTAACAGAATCTTATAGCGAGTCATATTTAGATTCTTAAGAATTCAAGTCTTTATAGAAATGTAATGAGTTGTGGGTACATAATTTTGTGTTCTGGCCAACCAGCTCTTTCCTTTATATTCTAAACTGAAATATGTAAGCGTCTTATAACAGATACACTTATTTTATTATCAGTCATTGTTCTTAGACATATATTTCTTCAAACAGAATGATAAGCTCTTGGGAACACTCTCGAAGACCATGGCTTTTTCTTCTTTTCTTCTCCGTTGCCCTGTTGCCTACCTTCCAGTTGCTCACCTTTCTTGATACCCCCAAGAATGGAGTCAAAGACTAGAAAATACACAGGTGTTTTGTCACTTTTTTTTTATCCCCTCCTCAGTTATTCATTATGGTAATGGCACTTTGTGATGTGCAATTTCTGGATTTATGACCCATTCTCGATAAGCGTGAATCCGGACTGCGTGTGCATCTTTGATAAGGTTCTAATTGGATAGCAGTGACCTTTCTGAATGTAATTCAGGGAGGAAGATTAAAAAGCAGTCCAGGAAGTGACAGGTTTGGGACAATAACGTATGAATTCGGCTCTGCTGGCAGGCAAGAGATGTAAGCCGTGATAAATTAGAGGCAGACCAAACAGGCTTAGTGAATGATTTTTCATTTCTGCTTCATCCTTGGGTAAAACTCTATTGCAGAAATTGTGCTAACACTAGGGTATTCCCCTACTCCGATGTTATACTACCTGTTTACTGATTGGAAGAGTTGGCAAATTACTCAGCTAATATACCTTCAAAATGACTGAAGACCATGTATTCAATTAAAAGTACAGTCTGCAGTTAGCACACTTATGCATTCCTACAAATCAAATGGTTACTGAGTATTTGGAAAAGAGCCACCAAAACTTAGAAAAATCTCTGTCTCTCTTTCTCCTTCATTCCCTCCGTTTGTCACTTCTGCATTTAAAACCTATTAGATATGTGTATATAGACTCAGATCCTGAGATCACCTTTCTCCAATTTTAAAGATTGAAGTTTAAATTTAAAATTAAAATTAAAGATGGATTCTAAAAGGCAATTTAGTCAGGAAACCATATTCTTATAGTTAATAGTTTTAAACTCCTAATATATCATTCACTTTGTTTGTTTGTTTGTTTTTTTTTTTTTTTAATTTTTTTTTTCAACTTTTTTTTTTTTTTATTTATTTTTGGGACAGAGAGAGACAGAGCATGAACGGGGGAGGGGCAGAGAGAGAGGGAGACACAGAATCGGAAACAGGCTCCAGGCTCCGAGCCATCAGCCCAGAGCCTGACGCGGGGCTCGAACTCACGGACCGCGAGATCGTGACCTGGCTGAAGTCGGACGCTTAACCGACTGCGCCACCCAGGCGCCCCATCATTCACTTTGAATACATAGTGGAAATATACTTGTATAGACAAGTATATTTAAGTATATACTTAAAAGAATAGGAACACACACATTCACATGCAAACACATATATATCTTCCTCCAAAGTGATACTTCTCTCGAGGAGTGCCAATATATGATAAGCTAATATTAAGTATATAATAAAAATGCTAATAAAATAGAATTAACTGTTTGAAAAGGAGAAATTGTAAAGTCTAAAAGGTAGCTATATCAGATGATTTTGTGATGTCTGACTTCTGTGCTACTGGTTTCTTGTACACATGGCACACAAAATAAATTGTCCAAGTACCAAGCAAGTCAGTTCTTGGGCTTCCCTCTTAGGATTAATGGAAGGAGAAGTTCTTTCTGTCCCATCACTTCCTCCTCACACATGGGTGCCTTCAAGGAGCACAGGTCTATCAATTCTCTATTTGCTTTAACAGGGAGCCCTCTGCAGCTTGCCATAGTGAGGGAAGGCAGCTACCTTTTTTGAGGGCTTGAGGTGGGTCAAACGCCAAGCTAAGCCCATGTAGAATTGCAGCCTGGCCTCACCAGAGCTCAGAATGGTGTTATTATTAGAGCTGTCTTTCCAGATGAGAAGAGAGTTTTCCTAATACTCCGCACAGGGCTTGCCCCCCAGCAGTTACCATGCAAATGGAAAACAAAATGAGTAAGCCTGGGAGAAATGAAGTAACTCACCCTAAGATTACACTAATTGAAATCTGGCAAAACTAAATTTGAACCTGGGCTCTGTGTATTTTAACGCAAGCCAGCAGCAAAAACAAACTTCTGGCTGTGTTACTTTATGGCAGTTTTGCAATTCACCTCCCTGACACCATTTTTAGCAACTTTTTGAGATACTTGACATACCATACAATTCATCCACTCAAAGTGTTGGATGTCACTTTACATTTTATAACTGTTATAAAATCAGCATAGTACACACTGCCTCTTCCTCAGCTGTGTTTACTACTTATTGCCGAAGACTTGTTTGTTATTTTTCCCACTTCAATCCAATATTATGTATTTCTGCTAAATTCTCGGATACATAAATATTTGTATTCTTCTAGAATTACTCTGACATACATTTCCTGTTCTTTTTTTTTACATTCACTATTTCATATTCACTATTCTGACAGACATTGGGCTATTCCTAGAAACACTTATTCATTCCTTTTCTAGACTTTTTGCTACTCCCTTCCATCCTATACGCTTACTGATAATTTAATTGTCACAAAAACTTTACTTTCTCTTTGATGCTTTTCTGTTCTTAAAGCACGTTGTCTGTCAGATTAAGTTAAAAAGAAAGAAGAATCTTCAATGATGGGCTGCCAATGCCCTGCATCATCTGATCCCACTTTATTTATGAAATCCTTTTATTTCATAATTTCTATCAGGAAATGCCTTCTCTGTGTAGACCAAACCCCTTAATGTCTCACTTATGTTGGTGTTGTTTCTGACTCTGTGCCTTTTCTTGTTTAGGCAGTTTGCCCTTCATTTTCTTAAATGTGGCCTACAACAAAACTTAAATAGTCGTTCTTCTATCAAGACTTACTCTCCCACAACTCAAGATCATCGTCACCCTTTCAGCTTTGAAATCCCATTGAACTTCCAGGTTTTTTCACATAATTTAACTCTTGATAATCAATTTTTCCTTTCCATCACTTTTCCTTTAAATTTTTTTATTTTATTTTATTTTTGAGAGAGAGAGAGACAGAATGTGAGCAGGGGAGGAGCAGAGAGAGAGGGAGACACAGAATCTGAAGCAGGCTCAGGGCTCGAACTCCCAGACTGTGAGATCATGACCTGAGCCAAAGTCGGATGCTCAACCGACTGAGCCACCCAGGTGCCCTCCCATCACTTTTCTTCTTGAAAATTTCGTATATGATCATGGTGCCTCTAAACATTTTAAATTTGTTAACATGTTTCATGTATGATTTCTTCATGCAACTTTCTTCCTAGCATGTTCTTCTGAAAAGAGAATACTACATTTTTACTTGTGTATATTATATATTTATCCTCATGTACATAAACTCATAACCTTGTTTGAAAAGAAAAAAAAAATGGGTGCCTAAATGGCTCCATTGGTTAGGTGTCTGGCTCTTGATTTTGGCTTAGGTCATGATCTCATGGTTCGTGGGTTCCAGCCCCGTGTCAGGCTCCACACTGACAGTATGAAGCCTGCTTGGGATTATCTCTCCCTCTCTGCCCCTTAACTCCTCTTGTTCTCTATCTCTGTCTCAAAATAAATAAACTTAAAAAAAAAAGGAGAGAAAGAAAAAATAGATTAACACAATTTATGTAAACTTTGTAAACTTCAATAAAATATTGAATAAAATATAGTAATTCATATTTGAGTGGACTCTATGGATGAAATTATGACAAGATATCTGGTACTGGAGATCTGAAATGAAGTTATATTACTAATTTTTAAGAAGTATAAAAAGCCAACTGGTGGAAGGAGGTGGAAGTAAGTAGAATTTTCGTCAATGGAATTAATGAAAGTTTTGTGATAAAGTTAGATATACTTTGTTCTCAATCAGGGTCATGCCTCAAATATCAAAGATAGCGTGAGCCTGTGAAGCAATTATTTATTAATACCTTGCTCAATAGAGCGTGATGATAAAAATGGGCAGTAGACACTTCTCTGAGCATTTGTTTTGTCTCATTTTAATCTCTCTAAATGTGCAAGTATGAATCATGACAGGAAGCTGTCAATGTCCCTGATTCATTTGTCTTTTGCCATTTTTTAAAAATATTAATATTATAAATAATGAAGTCACCTTGGATTCACACTGAAAACAAATAGAGGAAGTTTGTGGCTTTTGTACTTCACAGTCCAGGATGGCCACAAAAGATATCTGAAGAGTGACTAGTGCAGGATAGCTGGGTTGAACATGGGCTACGTGGATGATGTGGGGACTGCACATTTCCAGGAACTCAAGAAATCAAACAAAGAAGTTCTAAAAGTGAAAGGAGTTCATCATCTCTTGGTCTTTTCAAAAGTATTAAGGTAAAATAACATAAATACAGATTCAAGGGAGACATGTTTGAAAATTGAACATTTTGGCCATGACAACTATGGTTACAAAAATATATGTTCAATTTTACAGGATATTACTGTGATTCTTGTAGCTAATTTTCTAAAGGATAAGTACTGTGTTTTAGGTTATGTACATTTATAATACATATAAATAAAATTTCTAAATTGCTTTAAAAGTTAAAAGAGGGATGCCTGGGTGGCTCAGTCGGTTAAACATTTGACTTTGGCTCAGGTCATAATCTCGTGGTTTGTGAGTTCAGGCTCCACATCTGGCTCTGTGCTGACAGCTCAGAGCCTGGAGCCTGCTTCAGATTCTATGTCTCCCTATCTCTCTGCCACTCCCCTGTTCATGCTCTCTCTGTCTCTCTCTCAAACATAAACATTAAAAAAATTTTTTTTTTAAGTTAAGAGAGACACTATTTAAAAGTGTTAATAAAACATTGCATAAACTTTTACGTGTTTCAAAATATTCCCATATGCTTTAAAAATAGGCAAACTATAGAACCATGATGAATCTTTTAAAATTAAATGTACCAAGGTGTCATTTTCATGGTTTAAGGAGGTTATTTTTATGACTCTACCCCCTACCCCCACCAACTGAATGTGATAATTGATGAAAAAAACTGAAATAAATATGTCATAAACTTGTGTGAGAGTGTTGGTAGAAACGATGGCTTCTACATGACCAATGAACAACCTGACAACAGTCTTAGTTTCTTTTTTGTTAATGTTTATTTATTTATTTTGAGAGAGAGAGCACGAGTGCGAGTAAGGGAGGAGCAGAGAGAGAGAGAGAGAGAGAGAGAGAGAGAGAGAATCCCAAGCAGACTCTTCAAGAGCCCGTATCAGGGCTCGATCCCACAAACCGTGAGATCATGACCTGAGACAAAATCAGGACTGGGACAGTTAACTGACTGAGCCACCCAGGCACCCTTTCAGTCTTAGTTTCTAATTAATACTTGTTCGTTGTTAAAAATGATTTAAAAATCTTATAGCATGCTTCTCCATTTGTGTGTAAGGTGTGGCATTATTGCTGTTGTTTCTTGAAATTTCTGAGGAAGGTAACACATGGCTTGGAATTTTGGGTGTCGTAAGTTTCTGAGGTAACACTCATGTGCCAATATGTTGAAGGTGGTGATTAGAAAGCACAGATTGCTGCTGTTCAGGTCATCTAGAATTTTCGTTCCTGCTACTTAAATTTTACAGTGTAGTGCTCTTCTACAAGCTGTAGACTCCCAGCCTGCTGCCGTGTCAAAGAGCCAGAGAAATCAAAGAGCCACCTACTGACCCTCCCCATTGTCTGGGCTTGTCGTCTTCTATCAGTGGTGTGCCACAATCAGCGAGATACACATGTACCTCCTGCTTGCTCCGGGTTTGGCAGCCCCAGATCCCTGCACCTGTTTGCTTATACATGAGCTGTGCATGTTTGAATTTAAATAGACGCAGGGGGGTGGAGCAAGGGGGGGAAGGGTGATGGCTCTGTCAGAAAGGAGTTCATTACTGCGTGCAGAAGAGCCGAAACCAGCTTTTAGGGAGATGGGAAAGCATGATCAACAGTATCGGTTGATAGAAGATAAGTTTTCCCTGTAAGAATAATCTTTTTTTTTTTTTTCTCCTTAAGTTGAATGGAGGAGAGGTTCAGTTAAAACAAGGTTAATGCTCATTTTGATGATCTTATCTGTCAATAAGTGATATACTCAATAACATAGAAAATTGTAAATACAGGGGTGCCTGCGTGGCTCAGTCAGTGAAGCATCCTACTTCGGCTCAGGTCATGATCTTGCGGTTTGTTAGTTCCAGCCCCACGTTGGGCTCTGTGCTGACATCTCAGAGCCTGGAACCTGCGTCAGATTCTGTGTCTCCCTCTCTCACTGCCTCTCCCCCACTCACACTCTCTCTCTCTTAAAAATAAATATTTAAAAAAAATTTAAAAAGAAAATTATGAATACAATGATGAATCATATTATCTGGGGTCTTTTTTTAAACTTACCTTTCTTTAAAAACTTCAAATGATGTCATTGCAAAAGGTAATCAGTCTAATGTATCAAAGAAATAGCAAGAACTTCAGAAGTTCGTAGTAAATTTAGTAAATCTTTGTACCATGGACTCGTATCTATGATATATACAGTACACACCTGTTTGTATTGGGAAGTTATTTACCTGACAAGAAATAATACCATCAGCTTTCTTTGGCAACTTGTTTGGTTAAACATGGCTCTTTCAATTTGTTTCCACTCTTAGTGATGACCTGTGGCAATCGTGTGTCAAGTCTTCTAGGTTTCAAGTCAGAAAACCTGATGAGTGGCTGCCATAGTTGGTATTGTGTTGTAGTATTTTGTAGTTCTGTGACCTTGGGTAGGTTATTTAATCTGCCTGAGGTGCAAGATATTCATCTGTTAAGAGGGAATACTGGCACCTACTGGGATACCAAAGGTGGGCATTTACTGTAATAATTGTGTTTTTTCAAGGAGTAATGCAATATATAAGTTATGTTATATTAGACAGTATTCCTGTTCATATTGATGTTTAACAAGTTTAGCCATGATCTGCATAAGATAAAATACTTAGTTTCATTACTAAATCTATTTTCTTTCTAAGGGCAAAATCCTTTCAAAAACAACTTTGTTACCATCATCCTAAAAGTTCCATAGAAATATTTCCTGCGTAAAGCACAGTTTTGTATGTTAAAATATTTTTTGTGATGTACTTCCCTATCATATACAATTGACAAAATAATTCTAGAGAATCAAAAATGGCAGTCTTAATATAATATTATTGCCAATACTAAACTTTGCTGTAACTTTGTTGTGCCAAGAATTAGTGCAAAAGTTATACAGACTGAAGTATGCTTTTTTCTTTGGGTTTTCAATGTTTAATCTAACAAAAAAAATGAAATCACTTGGAAAGAGGATCCGACATTTATAAATGCACCCCCCCACACACACACTTATATCCCCCAAAGTTATAAAAGATCTGTTGAATTTGGGGATACCTTGAAAGACTTAAAGCTGTCAGCATTTCACTACCCCATGTGGTTTGAGCAAATGAGCAGCCTTGAACTTTGCACACAAAGTTCCAAGGTCTGGGCAGAAGGCAGTGCATCTGCAGGCCCTTGCATGACTAATTTCCTGTCAGCAAGTGATTTTATTATCATTTAAATAAGAATTTATAATAATAGCAGTAAACTTGCCAGATGGCTGAATTAGTAAATTTTAAAGGATATAGGCTTAAAACACTTCTGTGCATCCGTCTTCAGTGCCCCTCACCCGATGCAATCAACTATTTTGGTGACCACTTTTGATTTAGCCACTTTCATCATTTCCATTGATTAAAAGGATTTTAATAACACAATATTGTGTTGCCTGTTTTACAAGAAGACATATTATGACTCACGGCTAGTTGTTTACATTGGAAATGGGAGAAATGCAAATATGAGTCGGCATTTCTTCCTGTCCACTGATAATCTCTGCATGAAAATTTAGTTTCTGTCTCTACTCTTATAACATTTAACAGAAAAGAAAAACTACCTAAACAACTTATTTCTTATTCTTTGTGCAACATTAAAGGCATATGCAAAAGTAACTACTGTGTATTTATTTCTCATGTTCTCTGTCCAAGAAAACACATTTTTTAATAGTAAACACATTTTTACTTACAGCAGTTAAGTGAGGATAATCTTAAAGAGAAGAGATGATTGGTATTACAGGTTTTCAGTTTTTCCTAGAGTATAGACACAAAAATAATTCATATCAGATGAGATTTTACAAATATTCCATACCATTATGTCAAATGAATGCCATTAAATATGAAACAAAATATTGACACTGTTTCATAATACAGCGTATGGTTAATAAACAAATTAAATACAGAATTTTAAACTACCAATTTAGCTTAATTAAAAGGTATAATTTTCACAATCCTGATTAAATAAAAGCAGAAGCATGTGCTACATCCTCTCCCTTTGAAAATTTTTAACGAAATGCTTGAGAAATTTTCCTGTTTGAATTATAGCTACACAAGAATGATTCTGCTGATTCCTTGTGATTTAAGGTATTAAGATCACTACTAACCAAAATACATTAATTAAAAGCTTGGAGACGCTGAGAATTCTAATGGTATCTTGCACCAACATACGTATGTAGATAGTGGTTTTTTGGGTAGACTAGCGACACTGGCTGGAGAATTAGTAACCACGCACACTCTTACTAAGCCTTCTTGGTAGCTGTCTGTAGGCTCAGAGAACTCAACTTACAACCTATAAGACAACACATCTGTCAAGAGTTTGGTACTTGCTGCAGGGGTTTTATATTTCCATAGGTCAGTAGTGGCTTATAGAAGATTTAGAAACTTCTGGTGGCATTAGTCAGCTTCAAACATCCCTGTCATCCAACTCACAGCGTGAACTTCCTCACCTACCAATGTGCGTGTTGGCTGCCTGGACAGCAAACTGTTGAACAGCTTTGAGGAACGTGGATTATTGACGTGGTTCCATCCAGTCTTATCCCCGATGTGATCTGTATTAAATATTTTGATGATTAGGCTTTATTCCCATTTTGCTTTTTCTTTTCCTGCTTTTGTGATTCTACTGTCAATTAGTGTTCTGTTTCCCATTTGTTTTTTTTTTCTCTAAATTCTGCATATTTATTTCTTAATTGTGTACTGTTTAGGCAGGGTTATAGCTAATTTGTGCCGTAAAAGGAAAATTGGCAAAAAAAAAAAAAAAAAAAAAAAAGCACAAAGTGAAAGAAAATGCTTCCTCAGGAAAATGTGTCGATTGGATGATTATTTTACTTAATATTTTGTTCCTGCCCCTCCCCCCTTTTCAGTGGATATATAATTATATCATTGTTTCAGTAATGTGAAACAAAAATTAGATGTGGAGGAAAACTCTAAATAGGGAACCATAATGTTCTTTTGAAATGAAGAATTTAACTAAACCACTCTAAACTCCCCTGCTGGGCTCAGGCAAGCTGAAATTAATTCAAGACGGCAGATAAAATTTTTAACCAGGCCGAGTGGAGATGACGGATGTGACAGCTCTCAGTTAAAATGTCTTTTAGTGGCAAATGCATGCGTATTAGTCAAGAGATGTGACATAACTGTCCCGAGTAAGAGAAAATGAACCAATGACCATTTGCATTGAGAACAAAAGAAAAATTCTTCATAGTAAAATGTGGAGAAGGACAGATGAGTAACTCATTCACGTTTGAGGTCATTTTTTGTAATCTTTTTACAGTAAAAAAAAAAGTCTCTGAAAGTTGAGAGGAACATTTTATCTCAAGTGGTGGTTCTTTTCTTTCTTGTCTGTATCTCAGAAGAGGGAAATTTTTTGAATAAAATGTCTATGGCCAAGAAAGAGGCTGTCCTTCTCCCCACCCCCACCCTTTTCTATAGAGAACAACAGAAAAGTGTCCATAGGTCATCATATTTCAAAGCTGGGCAGGAGAAGCATTATAAATTATAAACCCAGATTTGGCTGTATTAATGAAATCCTGCAATGAGAAGTTTGCTGTTGCTGTTTCCATAAGGATACTAGCTCTTTATTTTTTCATTTCCCAAGGATAGTGGCAGTTTGGTAGTTTATTTTAAAGCAATACAAAGAAACAGGAATGGATGTGATTCTATGGCAGAATGTAAATAGAGAATGAAAATGATTTGGAAACTATGGTTGGCAGAATTCGACCATGTAAAAGTCAAGTTTAATTAATTGTAGGAACAAATGCTTTCAAGACATAGTAGATACCAGTAAGAGCTGCAAGTATAATTGAGTTTTTAATCATATACAGTTTATTTTCTCAATTAAAATCAAATTGCATTATCATAATTTTCTTATTAGATGTGACACTCTACACTTTAAAAGGGACACTGAAGTAAGAACCTAGGACTTAACCTCTTTTTATCAAAATTAAAAGAATCAACCTAGGTGTGTTGTTAGTCTCAAGACAAAAATATATGTAATTTCCAGTGTAGAATTTAGTTGTTATTTCCTTTAGTAATCTTTTATCCTCAAAAGAGTAGTTGTTATTTCCTTTCATAATCTATTATCCTCAAAAGAGTATATAAGAACATAAGAAATTTATTACAATATTATATGGGCCAAAGTAGAATTTTGTGTACAAATATTCACTTAAGCTGTGCAGGTTAAGAACATGCCACAGAAATAAGATGATAATTTATCTGAGGCTTCAGGGATAAATAAGAATTCCCCTTCAAAAGAAGACTGTTTAATTCCAGGTGAGGTAAATCATGTTATTAGCTTATATCTCTGGCTTTTCTTTCTCTTTCTTGTTTGTAGGATTGGTCTTATATATCAGGTTATTAAAACTTTGAATTCCTTAAGTCTTGGTCCTAAGTCCTCCTCACAACTTATACGTGCTCCCTAAACTATTTCATCCGTATACATGACTTTAATTGTAACCTGTGTACTAACACCAAATTTATGTCTCTCGAAACAACTGTGCATGTTTCCAACTATGCAAATATGCTGACACCAAATTTATATCTCTGAGGCAGACCATTCTGCTAAGCTTCAGATCCATGTTTCCAACTCTGCATTTGACAACTGTTCTTAAAAGTCTCAGGAACACTTCAAGCTCAAAATGTCCAAAATCTTACTAATACGATGTCTCTCAACCCCAAAGCAACTTCTTCACGTACTGCTAGTCCAGGGAATGGTGTCTGTTTGTTTGGTTATGCCTCCTTGACTCCTGCCTCTCTTAACCCCTATATCCAACCCAGAACCAAGTCCTATTGGTTTTACCTCTTCAAAATTCCTCCTATTGGGGCACCTGGGTGGCTCAGTTGGTTAAGTGTCCAACTCTTGATTTCAGCTCAGGTCAAGATCTTGGGGTTCCTGAGATTGAGCCCTGCTCGGGCTCTGCAATGACAGTGCACAGCCTGCTTGGGATTCTGTCTCTTCTCTCCCTCTGCACACCTCCTTCAAAATAAATTCATAAATAAGTAAATAAATAAATAAATAAGTAAATAATCTCTCCTATAATTCCAATTCTTTCATTTCTATCAAACAGCCATCACATGTCACTTAGACTACCACAATTTCTTTCTAACTCATGTTCCTCTTCATTGTAGTCTCAGCAATGTATCAAAATAAAATCTGATCAAGTCATATTCTATATTAAATATATTCAGTAGCTTCCCATTGCTTAAGAGATTTTACATGGACTAATTCTTACTTATTTTCTCTGTATTATACTGAATCTCTTCCTTTCTCTTTGTGGTTCAGGCTAATATGTTAAGTTTTATAAATTTATCAACCTCCTGCCCCAGAGCCTTTGCATATACTATGTTTTTTCTTGCAGTATTTTTCAATTCTGTCAATATTCTGTGTGACGTCTACCCATCCTTTGAAATGATGACTCAAGGGAAGTAAGTCTTCATTGGGCATGCCCATCCTGCCCCTGCCCCAATCTAAATGAAATCTCTTAAACTCATTAATGCAACATTCATATTTTTCTTTTATTATCAGTTCTCATAGTGGGAAGTCCTCATATAGTATTGGCATTAGTCACCTAATGTCTGCTCTGCTCATTAGAATATCTTTTTTAAGTGTACCAGGATAGTATAATATATCTACAATATGAGAGGTCATTTGTATTTTTAGTAAAATTGATTAGTGAATATGCATGTGTAGACATTGAGTTAAGGTGTATGTGAACTTAAAAATCATTTATTTCAGTTTTGCATTGAAAATTAACCTCGATACTGGCCTTTATATATGTTTTGGCATAGTATCATGTGGTTCACTGAATGCGTTTTAAAATGTTCTGACATCCTACTGCCTGGAGCATCTGGGTGGCCTCAGGCGGTTAGGAGTCCAACTCTTGGTTTCAGCTCAGGTAATGATCTTATGGTTTGTGCATTTAAGCCCCACATCAGGCTCTGTACTGACAGTGCAGAGCCTGCTTGGGATTCTCTCTCTCTCCCTCTCTCTCTGCCCCTTCCTCTCTCTCCCTTTGTGAATCTTCTGTTTCTAATCACCAGCGTAATTTTATGTGGACACCAATCTTTCAACCTACAGTCTTTGGTCAGCATATAACTTTGATTTGCTGTTCAGGTTGTCCTTGACTAAGTTTGTAACAATGCTTAAGTTGATCTATTTTATGCTTATTTAATGATGTAAGTCCCCCACACCACTTTAAATCATAGAAAAAGACTCATTTATTTCCCATTTCTAGCTCAGCATCAAAAGATGATATTTTTTCCTATGTCTTATATTAAAGTTTGCATTTGCAAATGACATCTTTTACTGAGGTTGAAGGGATTAAGCAGTATTGATTATAACTTTCCATAGTGCATATAGGTAAAATTTATATTTTGGCATGAATAAATAGTTTTCATGCATCTCTCCCATTAAGCTCTAGCCTTTAGATTTTTTCCCCTACTCTGTTGCTTTTGTTAGGCTCTAGTATACACTTTCTACCACTCTAACACCATCACAATCCTCAGCTGTATTATATTATTCAAAGACAATTTCCTTCTGTTCATCTTTTGATAACACTTCTTAAGATCACTATACATAATATTTGGGGTATATTCCTTTAAGTTTTTTAATTGTATTCATTCTGTATAGTACATTTGTGCTACAACTATGAACTGTTTACAGTTGATGACAACTAAGAACATTCTTGATACTGATAATGTCTTGTCCTATGTAGTAAAACAATACTATTTGCTGCTGATACTGAGAATATGCACTAGAAGAACAGGGTCTCAGAAATATAATGTAAGCGATATAAGTAAAGTTTTCTGGGAGTCATACTAAAAAGCTAAAAAAAATAGGTGAAATTACCATTATATTTAATCCAGTATCCAAAATTTTGTATCAATATGTAATCAGTATAAATGTTATTAATGAGATCTAAAATTTTCTTTTTTCATGCTAAGTCATTGAGATCCAATGCAGACTTTACACTTGGGGCACATATTAATTCAAATTACCCACAATTTCAATGCTTAATAGCCGTGTGTGTCTGGTGGCCACCATATATGACGGTTTTGACTCTAGGAGCTTATTACTCAAAGTGTGCCTTTTGAACAAGCAGCATCCATATCACCTGTGACCATGTTAGAGGTGTAGAATATCAGGCCCCACGCCAGACCTCTCCTGGTTTAGAATCTTCATTTTAACAAAGATCCCTGATGTATTAGATGCACATTAAAGATTGAAAAGCGTTGCTTGGGGCTCCGGGGTGGCTCAGTCGGTTAAGCTTCCGACTTTGGCTCAGGTCATGATCTTGGGGTTTGTGGGTTCGCGCTCCATGTCAGGCTCTGTGAGAACAGCTCAGAGCCTGGAGCCTGCTTGGGATTCTGTGTCTCCCTCTCTCTCTGCCCCTCCCTGCTTTTGCTCTCTCTCTCTCTCTCTCTCTCTCTCTCTCTCTCTCAAAAATAAATAAACATTAAAAAAAGAAAAGCATTGCTCTACTATTGATGTAGAACTTCTAGGTTCCCACATGTAAAGAAAATTGGTATTAGTGTTACTCCATATACCATGGATTATCTGTTATAACAGCTTTATTGAGATATAATTGACATAACACATTCACCCTTTTAAAGTACATTCCAGTGGTTTTTAGTATATTTAAGGTTGTGCAGCTATTATTGCTATCTAATTTTAATATTTTTCTCATGGTGGAAAGAAAAGGTATATCCCTTATCCAGCATCTGGCAACCACTAAAGTTCTTTCTCTATGTGTGGATTTTCCTATAGTGGGCATTTTTTTAATAAATGGAGTGATACAATATATGGCCTTTTTCCATCTGGCTCATTTCACTTAACAAAATATTCTTAGGGTTCACTATGCTGTAAGCATGTTTCAGTACTTTATTCCTTTTTTATGGACAAATGATATTCCAACACACTGATGTACCACCTTTTGTTTATCCATTCATCAGTTGATGGCAATTTGAGTTGTTTTAATTCTTGACTATTGTGAATAATACTCCATGAACATTTGTGTGCAAATTCTTGTTTGGACATATATTTTCAATTCTTTTAGGTAAATACTTAGGAATGGATTTAGGTCATATGGTAACTTTATGTTTAATTTTTGAAGGAATTGCCAGATTATATTACTAAGTGGCTATACTACTTTGCAAACCTACCAACAACATATGGAGGTTCCATTTTTTTCCCACATCCTTTCTAACAGTCATTGTTGATCTTTTTTTTTTATTCTAGCCACCCTGGGAGATGTATGTGGTATTTCATTTGGTTTTCATTAACATTGCCTGGTTAGTGATAGTGTTGAACATCTTTTCATATGCTTATTGATCATTTGTATATCTTCTTTGGAGGGATGTCCATTTAAATCCTTTGCCAAGTTTTTAATTGAATTATTTGTCTTCTTATTGTTGAGTTGTAAGAGTTCTTCATATATTTTGGATACAAGTTCCTCATAAGATATATGATTTGCAAACATTTTCTCCCATTCTCTGCACTATCTTTGGACAAATTGTTTCAAGCAAAAAGTTTTAAATTTGAAGTATTGTCTGTCTGTCTGTCTTTCTCTCTCTATCATCTATCATCAATCTATCTTTCTATTATCTGTCATCTACTTTCTTATGCTTTTGGTATCATATCTAAAAAGGTATTGCTAAATCCAAAGTCAAGATTTATCAGTATATTTTCTTCGAAGAGTTTTATAGTTTTAACTCCTACATTTAGGTAGTGATCAATTTTGAGTTAATTTTTATATGTAGTGGGAGGTAGGGGCCCAATTTTACTCCTTCCCATGTGGATATCCAATTGTACAAGCATTGTTTGTTTAAGAAATAATTTTTCTCCCACTGAATTGTTTTTGTACCAATATCCATTATTAAATAAACATTGATATGTGTATCTATTTCTGGGCTCTCAGTTATATTCTATTGACCCATATGTCTGTTATTATGCCAGAACCACACTGACTTGATTAGAATGGACTTGTAATAAGTTCTCAAATTGGCAAATCTGAGTCCTCCAATTTGTTCTTTTTTTAAAGATTATTTTGGCTATACATATGAATTTTCAGATTAGCTTTCCAATTTCTGCAAATAAAGCAGCTGAGAGTTTTATTGGAATTGTGCTGAATACATAGGTCAGTTTGGAGAGTTTTGCCATCTTTAAAATATTGTCTTTCAATATCCCATGAATATGACATATCTTTCCATTTATTTAGGTCTTTTTAAATTTATTTCAGTGTACTTTATAGTTTTCCATGTATAAGGCTTATACTTACTTTTGCTAAACTTATTCCTACATATTTTATCCTTTCTGAAGAAACTATAAATGAATTGTTTTCTTAAATTTATTTTCTGTTTAATCAATTTTACTTGTATTTCGCAACCTAACTAAACTGTTAATTCTAATACTTTCCTTTTTGTATATGTGAATTCCTTAGGATTTTCTTATACACAGGATCATTTAGGAACAGAGAAAAATTTACTCTTTTTTCCAATCTGTATGTCTTTTATTTAATTTTCTTGCCTAATTTCTCAGGTTAGATCCTCCAGTATGAAGTTTAAGAGAAATGATAGACCAGACATCATAGGGAGAAGGTACTTAGTTTTTTTCCTATTAAGTATGACATTAGCTGTGGAATTTTCCTGGGTGGTCTTTATCAGGGTAAGAGGTTCCTTTATTTTCCTTTCTTGTTGAATATTTTGCAGATGAAGAGGAGTTGGAATTTGTCTTTTTTTTTGCATCTGTTGGAATGATCATGTGGTTATTGTTTTTCTTTTATTAATTGATACATTACATTCATTGCCTTTTCTTTGTTAAACCAAAACCACATTCCTGGAATAATAGTTCTTGGTCATAGTACATACTTTTTATATGCTGACGGATTTGGTTTGCTGGTATTTTGCTGAGAGTTACTGCATTCATATTTATGAGATACTGGCCTGCATTATTCTTTTCTTGTGATGTCTCTCTAGTTTTGGGATCACAGTAACACTGGTCTCTAAATACGTTGGGACATATTCTCTATTCTAGTTTTTGGAAGAGTTTGTGAAGAATAGGTGTTAAATCTCCTCTAAACATTTGGGAGAATTCTCTGGTGAAGCCATCTGGGCCTGGGCTTTTCTATGTGGGAAGTTTTTGTTTTGTTTTGTTTTGTTTTGTTTTGGTAACAAATGCATTCTCTTGCTTTATGTCTATTCAGATTTTTTATTTCTTCTTGAATCATGTTACATGGATTGTATCTTTCTAAAAATCTGTTTGTACCATTCCATGAATGAAGTGTGGTTATTAAGTGAATCGAGGAAAGCCAGCTTTTCTTTCACTACTCTCCATGTAATATGCAGCAAACATCATTACCTGTAATTAGCATTGTAACAGTACAACCAAAATAAAACCTGGGAAGTGTATACTTTAATACATCTTCATGAATTCCTAAGAGCAAATGATGGAACCAGACTATTTCTGTAGCTACAGTTGACTTACTATTCCCCCATAAGATGAACAGATCATTTAAATAATAAAGGAAAACTAGATAGGAAAAAGACAGTACTCGTAGTGAAATAATGAATGTAAGTGACCAGCCTCAAAAAAAAAAAAAAAAGACCTATATATTTACATGGTATAGGGCATATCCAAGTTAAGTCCATATACTAAATATTGGAAGAAACTTGATCATAATTTAATGCGGCCTTCCACCCAATATTATTTTTAACATTACTATTTTACAATAGGGTAATAGCCCTTCACCCCTTTCTTGAATACTTACACTAGCAAGGTAATTACCTCCCATAATGTAATCCATTTTATTATTAGCAAGTCTAATATTTAGTAGGACTTCATTTATTTTAAGCAGAAAACTGCCTCCTAGGCTACGTACATTCGGTTTTTGTTCTGTCACCATGAGTAGTATGGAACAATTTACTTTATTTTCTTTTTTGACAGCCCTTCATATATCAGTAGGCAGCAAAGCATTTTCTTCTCAGCAGATTTTGTAACAAAAATATAATGTGATTAAGCTAAAAACAAATTCTGAGAATGTAACCTATACTTTAAATTCCCTAATGAATTTTCTCTTGAAACATACACATAAAGTATCTACTACCATTTTCTAAGCATTTTGGAGGGAAGGTTGAAACTGCAAATAGATTAGGGATTAAGAACAGATTTGGTAACTTGGTTAAGTGATGCCATTTGGGGCCTGTGGTTTTCTTTGTAACAGAGCCTTCTCCTCTTCTTGTTCTAGAAGCCCTTATCTGCATTAACTGTTTTTATTGCCTGTCATTCTATATAGCATGCATATTTCTATTTTCAGTCCAGACCACCTTTCTAAGCTCTACCCATAAAGCTCACTGCCTACTTGAATCTCCTTTTCTTTGTCTCCAAGATTCTTCAACTCAGCATCTCCCAAACTGAACTCATAACTTTCCTTGTGTACATGACACTGTTCTCTTCCTCCTTTCATAATCAAGATATTATTTTTTAAATGTATCTCCAATTGATCCTAATTTTTATTCCTGTTCCACCAGCATCACCCTAATCTCGCCATTACCATTTCTCACCTGGACTACCTCTAAATGACCGACCTGCATCCACCCTGGACTGTGTTCATTCTGTTTTCCACCTTTTAGTCACAGTAATTTTAGTGTCAACCTCACCATGTCACATCTGTAATTAATAGTTTCTCTTGCCTTTAGGATCAAGATAAAACTCCTGTGAGTGTCATGCACTTTTCCAATTTGCTAAAATACTTTAGTAACCCTAGTAGCAAGTGAAGCACCCTGTCTTCAATATAATTTTAGCATGGTTTTAGTCTCAATCACCACTTTTTTTACCTAAGATCATAAATAATAAGGAATCATAATCTGGAAAACATAAAGAATAACCAATATGGAATTAAGGTCTCTAAGCTTTTCTTCCTGGTGTTTTCCTTCACCATTATCCTAAGTTATGTGTCCTTCTGGATTGACTGAGCAAGTAGAGAAGTAGGCTCCACTTGGAAAGGAGGGGGAGAGGTGATGTAGCCTAGATGTGCTGGAAATGCAGTCAGATCTGAATTGACCTGAAATCATGTTAAATAACGTAAGATCATATCTTTACACATATAAGTAATGTTTTGTATTTTCCACAGTGAAAGTAATATCAATTTCATTGATGCCAATTGCCAAATTTGTTGAATCTCAAATATCAACTGGTTTGCTTTTACTGCCGGGTTGAGTTGTGAATGTCTGATTGATGTACATATGACACTGGAAAACCATTATTAGTTAAATCCATTGGCACACATATTAGTCATTAGAAATTTAATGGACAGAATACATTCCATTCACACTCTGATGTGAGAAATTACAGCATTTTTTCCAAAGATTTTAGTAGTGTTTGTGCAATAAAGTTTTAACATTTTTAAGTTCCTGTAATATGGTATTACTTCACAGCAGCTCGTTTAATTGTTATAAATTTGTGCTGGTACTTAGAACTCCTTTTTATTGATTCATGAGAACTTAGAAGGATTAAGCTAACTAGTGAGTAAACATCCTAGGATTTGAATAGAGTGCTTCTGTCTCTAATGTCTGTAATCTTTCCCGTATCAGTGGTTTCCAAAGCGTGGTTACCACACCAGCAGCATTAACATCACTTGGAAACTTGTTAGGAATATAAATTATTGGGCCCCACCCCAGGCCTACTTTTTCAGAAACTCTGGGATGGTACCCAGCAATAAATGTTTTAATAAGCTATCCAAATGACTCTGATGGACACCAAATATTGGGAACCACATTGTTATATCTTTCATAATCCATTGATCCAACAATCACCTCACATCTTTCTTATTATTTTTGATTTACAAATTTATGGCCACTGAAACAGAATAAGCAAATAATTCAGTTTTATTACAACTTACTAAGCAAGAGATAACAGACTTAATAATTAGTGTCCCTAATTATATTTAGGATAGCATATAATTAAAAGGTTTAAATGTCTAGAAATTAATTGAATGTTCTTATTGTAAACTATATTTAACTACAATGTCCTGTGCTAAAAGTTTTAGTTCATTATGGAAACTTAATGATTCTCCAATTCCCAGGTTGAATTGCCAAGGGAAGAAACTTATAACAAGTTTATACTTGGAGGAGAATTCCCTTGCTTTCTGTATGGGAACAGAGCAGTTCTTTTTACACATTTGCTCTACTCCCATTGAAAAGAATAAGGTAACCCTGAAGGCCAATGGAGTCCATGAGGTGGGGACTGGTTAGCAATTAGTAACAAGTGAAGAAGCTGTGCATTCCTTCATTTGGGGCATGCTGATCGTGAATTGATTTGAACATCCTTGCTTCACTCTATTACAGGTTGAGGAGGAGGACAAATGTATGAGGAAATACATTCTGTGCTCTAAAACTAACTTTAAATGAGCTTTTGGGAAACAGAGATTAACTGTATTTTATTCTGGAGAATGAACATAGCTACTTAGATATTAAATTTTAGTGAGTACCTATTTAGTAAAATTTGATAGGAGTTATGGGAGCCAGGCGAGTAACAGGGCACAGAAGAAATCCCGAAATGCAGCCCTGCCTTTAGCCAAGCCTTCGTAATTCAGCTGTTTGACTTAAACAAAGGGAAGGGAAGTGGACAAATTGTAACTGAAAATTCTCATATGAAATTAATCTCATTCAAGGTACCTAGCCTCTAAATGTCGTCACAGAAAGTATAGTTAAGTACCATTTCCCTGTAGGCTGATCCAGTGGTGAAAAAGTTTAACAATGAAAACTTTGAAGGAGTTTATGTTGACAATGTGTAAGATGGACACACGGCAGGACCCAGTAAGCCCCCTGTTCCCACATGGGGTGGAGCTTGTTGATAAGCAAAAGTGGTTAGCAGAACCTCCCTCAATGAGTAATTGGGCTATCCAGCCTGTATGGGAACGGCCCCTGCTATCAATGTTTGAAGACTGTTACTTGCCTTTAAATAGCTATGATTTAGAAAGCTACCACTCAGGCACTAATGTAGTTCAGTGTGTGAAAACCAGACGACTCACCATATGAGGTAAGTTAATATATGTAATTGGGGATACTGCAAGTTGAATTATTTCGAGGAAAAGTGGTTTACAAATTGAATACATTAATAACAAATATCATTACTAGTATACTTATGGCATAAAGAATAGGGCCAAAGGATAAAATGCACCTGGAGCTTTTGTAACTCAAGAGATGTTTTCATATCTTTAGGTAATAAATACTTGTAGCAGGAATTAGCTTGTACCTCAAGTATGCGCTAAGAGACCTCTGCCTGAAGAGTTTGTCTCCTGACATGCCGAATTGCCCTGGGGTCGGTGGCAGCTTAATAAAATATGTGAGTGTTCAGTGTGGAGCTGTTAAGTTATTTATTCCTCTTCTGATACTGCATGCATGAACTGCCAGTGTTTGATGAATCACTGAAGAGAATGGGAGCTGACAAACAACTCTTCCTTTAGTGGCTGGTCACACTGACAGCATCAATAGAAAAACACATCATGGGTTCTAAAATGCCACATTTTCACCATTTACCCTGAATGAGACATGAAGCTCTTTAAGGAAAGCAGTAGTACGTTATCATTAAGGGCCAGCTGACAGAGAGGCAAGTGTGCTTTGAACTCTCTCCAGTCATCATTCTTAATTTCTTCTCTCCTTAGATGGAAGGCCCACCCACATGAGCTCTGAGCAAGGCAGGGACTATTGTACCTTTTAAACTCCCATTGATAGATTGGTCTCATCAACACCCATCCTGGATCCTGCCCATTGGGAGAGGCTCCTGTTCTCATTAGGGTCCTGTAATGTCTGTAGCTAACATTGTTCTCATGCAAATAGAATGGCACAGAAGATAAGTGCCATGAAAATTCAATTTCCCCCGACCATCATTACCCTTTTTCTTTTAGTTATTCCCACTTCAATCTGCGGGAGGTAATGTGTGCAATCTGCTGGTACTTTCGCAAGATGATGACTACATTTTAGTAATGAATTTCCCAGCTATTGCACTAGGGGGTGTTTTAGGAGTTTCCCTAGTTTTCCTACCACAGACTTGGCAGCAATGCTTGCACAGTACTTCCACAGTGGATGTTCAGCGTGGAGAACGCCCAGCTAATAGTACTTGTGTCCAGTACTTTCCCTTCTTTCGTCCTCAGTGGCATCCATGAAGAACAGCACCTGACTTGTTTACTGTTGTCTAGAAAATGAGAATGATGTGTCTACCTGTCCAAATCCAGGGATTAAAAACTCCTCTCAGAAGATGCATACTAATAGGGCGCCCAGGTGGCTCAGTTCGTTAAGCTTCCGACTTCAGCTCAGGTCATGATCTCACGGTTTGTGGGTCTGAGCCCCACATCGGGCTCTGTGCTGATGGCTCAGAGCCTGGAGCCTGCTTTGGATTCTTGTGTCTCCCTCTCTCTGCCCCTCCCCTGCTCACGCTCTGTCTCTGTCTCAAAAATAAATAAACATTAAAAAAAATTAAAGAAGATGAATAATAATGTTTCTCTGTAGTCTGTGACCAAACTTGGATAACTTAATAAGAATATAAAGTTCAGGGTATCTCATATAAATATATTGAAATTATTAAAGTGTGCAAGTTAAATAAATCATGTTTTAAAACTGGGGAGAATTCCTACTTGGGTTCATCTCTCTTCATCTGAGAGAACTGATGGGCTATATTTAAAATGTTTAAACTTACTCTTATCCTTTATATTTTAAGTTCTTCAACAGTGGGATTAAATTGTAAACTTTTTTTTTTTTGCCAATAATATATCATGTTATACTGGTTCTATGTTTCTTCTAAAATTAGCCCCCCACAACTTCATTAGTGTGGGAATTAGTTATAAGAAAAAGAAGAGAAAGAATAAAGATAAAAATGTAGATTTAACCGGAGATAACACATTTGTGTGTGTGTCTATTATGGACACTAATATAGAATGTAAACTGTACCTTCTCTGATTATTATCTTAATAATAATTGTGAAGGGCAAAAACACAGGCATACTTTTTCATATATTTTATGGAAAACTTATTTATTTCCTAAGTAAGTATAGATGTGCTTTCCCAGTGATTAGGAAAGCCCTTTACCTATGACAGCAATTTTATGTATGAAGGGGAATAAAAGTTTTCAGAAATTTTAACACTTATTTGAAAAATATACTGACACAGTTATTTGTATAAGGCTTGTCTTGAGAAATACTTTTTCCTTACCAACTGTGAAGCTATTTTTGTAGGGCACATGTTATTTATGTTATTCTATTTACATGATCTTGAGGTATTTTTAGTGGATTAATGTGTTAGATGCATTAGCCATTTCTTTTACTACTGAAAAACACTTATTTAATAATATAGCCCTAGAAGTTGAAGATGCTGATACAATGAAAAAAAAAAAAAGAAGTCCAATTATTTATTTACCTGAATTACTTCATTTTACAAACTGATATATGTAACTTAGTTCAGTACTTAGGATGTAGCTCTTCAGGATATCTCTGGGGTATGCCATGCAGTTCAGACGTGAAGAGTCGCCAACATGTGGTACAGAAAATATATTTGAACTACAGCTATAGTAATGCTACTTCACGTTACACACCAAACATATAATTACTGCATTCTTGGTATGTAATTACATAGGAGTTACAGTTTATATTGACCTCAAGAAATACTGATACTGTAATTTTAAACTAAAAAGTAGAACTTGAATGTGAAACTGTATATTGGTCTTGAATGGCTTGTATTGTAAATTTGGTCTCCTGAAGAATAATTTGCTGCTATGATAACTTTCCCAATTTCCTATTAGAATACGCATCGGAATATGTAAAGTGTTATTAAAGCATCCTTTCTGACTGAATGGTTAACTGGTTACACAGATAGGTAAAAGAAGGAGAACTCCAGTGGGTTGGAAGAAGCTGCTAATTACAACCCTCCCTTCCTGTAAGCTTCATGGTCTGCACTTCTCAGAAAGATAGAGCCAATGGAGCATGACTGCCTAGGGCATCTCAATCCCAGGGGGTTTTAGTTGTTTGTTTAGGTGTTGAGAAACACGCATTATGACCGTAATAATAATTATGTATTTGGAATTGGATTTTTGCATCTGCAACACAAGATTCCATCTTCCATAAAATGCAACCTCAGCACCATTTTTATGGTGCTTCATTTGCATATGGAGCTAGATACAGGTTTCATTTGACTATGGTGTCACCATTGTTAACATAGTGTTAAAGGTTCCCAGTGACCACTCTTCAAGAAATGTTTCAACTCTTTATTAAGGACAAGTATGTGTATATAGTCTTTAGTTGGTATGAAAAAGTAAGGTTAAAAGATTATTAGTTATTTTCTTTTTCAGAGTAATTAACCTCCTATACTTGTTCATAACATGACAGAAGTAAAGTAGTTGAACTTTGTTTATTTAGATAGTGATTCCATAGCAATTTGCTTTCATTTTCTGAAATATGGCCCAAAGATACTCTATTTTTGCCTCCTCTTAAAATCAGATTCAGAAATAAAAAAGAATTCAATCTGAAAATTAATTAATACTCTAGCTTTCATTCACTCCCATGTATTTTCTAAAAATACATCTTCTCTTTGTTTCTCTTGTGACAAGCAACAATCATTCAGGTTTTTTTTTTTTTTTAATTCTTTTCTGCCTCTGTCCTATTGTTTTTCATCCCATTCTCTGCTGTCATGTTTTTTTTTTTTTTACTGAAATATGTAGTTACTTCTGCACAAGAATATTCCAAATGATTGTCAAATTAGTAACTTGATCCAAATTATATACAAAGTCGTGGTCTGAAAGTAATATAGGAACAGAACTTCTCTATTGCAAATTCAATTGTACCAATAAAAAAAATCTCTTTCTAAAGAAGATATAGATGTAATTAATCTCTTCTCACATTCAGTGTATAACAACTTGAGAGCTAAAATCCTGATTTTTAACTTAGGACATTTACAAACTTTCTTAAGTCGTAGCTCTCTAATATCACAAAAAGAGGACATATGGCAGAAAGCATAGTCTGCAAAATAGAATAGCTAAAAAAGAAAAAAAAATGCAACAAAGCAGTTTCAGAATAAATATTATGTCTGTACCAGTAATAACACAATATATATTTTTATATTTTTGTTTTCATGGTACAGGTTTTAAAATTTTGGGGTGCTTTAAAAATATATAATTCTAGTTAGAAGATGGATATTTTTAATTTTTTTTCAATGTTTATTTTTGAGAGACAGTGAAAGACAGTGTGAGTGGGGAAGGGACAGATAGAGAGAGGGAGACACAGAATCCAAAGCAGGCTCCAGGCTCTGGACTGTCAGCACAGAGCCCGACATGGAGCTCGAACTCAGGAACTGTGTGATCATGACCTAAGCCGAAGTCAGAGGCTTACCCAACTGCACCACCCAGGTGCCCTAGAAGATGGATATTAAAATAATACATGGCTTAACAAACATTGATATTACATATCCAGATATACTACATAAATTATTGTGTTAGGAAAACAGCTACCATTGTCTTCTGCATTTAATTAAAATAACTTTCAACTGATAAACAATAGTATTTCCACAGGTAAGATCCAAGAAGTACCATCTTATAGATGCCAAGTTTAGTGTCTTAATGAATTCTTGAAATGTTGCTAATGAAAACAGTATATACCTGCCTGTGTGTCACTCTCTCCCTGATTAGAAGTGATGCGGCATAGAACATTAAAAACAATCTCCCTCCTACATGAATCATATAACTTATCATTTACAAACAGTATACATTTCCCTTTTTCTCTAGTAAGCCTGGAGACGATTTAAAGCATTGGATCAGGATGTGTGAGGGGAGGGGTGGAGATTGACACTAGATGTGGAAGACACTCAAAATCCTCCAATTCAGTCTTGAGAGTTATTACGTTGGAGATTTCAGTAGAGATGGTCTTACAAATTTTGCTTCTTTTCAATATGTGCAATGTTTTTGCCTTTCCCAATGTCAACAATGTCCCCTAGCTTTGAAAATGTATATAATAAAAATACTCTTCTTGCCATGTACACACACGATAGGAGTAAAGAACCCAGACATAGATTTCATGAATGTTATTTTACAGTATATAAATCATCCACAAATATCAAAGAATGAGAGTTCATCATTGCTGTAATGGAGAGGTCTAGCTGACTCTGACAGCAATCCTGCAAATCATTACACTGTTATTAACTTACAGAGATTACAATAAGCCAATGACATATATTGTGTTCTGGGCCATTCATTTCACAATGTTGTATATTATAAAACTCCTTACTTACAGTGATCAGCTATACTTTGGCATTCTTTAGAGTTCTCCTGCTATTTTTCTTCATAGTACCCTGTCATTTCACATTATAATATTTTTCATAATTTGAAATTATATCTGCGTGTTCATTTGTTTAATATCTGTTTTCTCAAGTGACAGCTCATTTTTGTTAAACAACTTACATGTAATACAAAGATGTATTACATGGTCTGGGGCATATAATAGGAGCTAAAGAAAATTGTTTTGGGGTTTATAAATTTACATGTCTTACATTTATTTAAAACAATTGTGTATGTTTCAGATTTATTTTTGGCGTTACCAAAAATGGTTTCTCTTGAAGGATGGATAGATAGCTAGATACCTATCTATATGCATGCCTGTATGTATATAGGTAAATACAGATATATTCATATGCACACAGA
This sequence comes from Panthera uncia, assembly GCF_023721935.1. Taxonomy (NCBI): domain Eukaryota; kingdom Metazoa; phylum Chordata; class Mammalia; order Carnivora; family Felidae; genus Panthera; species Panthera uncia. Next base: position 29,820,810 of record NC_064810.1, read on the forward strand.
ATTGTTTTCCTCTTAGGATGAATATATTTGAATTCAACTAGATATTTCATCAGTTTCCCATTGCCTGTAAATAGAATCTACTCTCATACAGAAACATATAGATAAAATGGTATGTGGATGTCAATATTCTAGTTGTGATATTGTAGTATAATTTTTAAACATGTGACCATTGATGGAAACTAGGTCAAGGGTCCATAGCATCTCTTTATATCGTTTCTTATAACTGCATATGAATCTACAATTGTCTAAAATAAATAAATAAAAATAAAAATGGTACATGGAATTTGTGTAAGAACATTACCAGGTATGGAAAATGAAAAATAAGACAACTCTTTTTATTATCACTGTGGCAATTGGAGACATTTTGTGTCTCCACACATTTAATTTACATATTTAAAGAATTAGGCCAGCTTGAGAACATTTTAAAACATCAGTGATAATGTGTTAGTATATTTATGAGTTTTCCGTATTGCGTGATTCCTATGTTTTTGTAAATTTAACTAAATTATAACATGCATGAAGAAAAGTAAAAAATAATTCACACATATTCAATCTGATGGATTTTTAGAAACTGAGCAAACCTGGGGCGCCTGGGTGGCTCAGTCGGTTGAGCGTCCGACTTCAGCTCAGGTCACGATCTCACGGTCCGTGGGTTCGAGCCCCGCGTCAGGCTCTGGGCTGATGGCTCAGAGCCTGGAGCCTGCTTCCGATTCTGTGTCTCCCTCTCTCTCTGCCCCTCCCCCATTCATGCTCTGTCTCTCTCTGTCTCAAAAATAAATAAATGTTAAAAAAAAAAAAATTAAAAAAAAAAAAAAAAAAAGAAACTGAGCAAACCTGTGTAACTAGCACCCAAATAGGTGTCCTGACTTCTGCCTTCAGAGGTTGAGTCTTATTTTATCCCCACTTTCCTGTTTTGAAAAAAAAAAAATATATATATATATAAAAGTTGTAATATTAGTGTATAAACTAAATATTAATAAATATTTAGATAAATAAATATCCAATATAATATTAACAAATAAATATGTATTATAAAATGTTAACAAATATTGCCAAAGTCCCCTTATCTCTTTATATATAGATAGCATTTGAACTCTACTTACGGATAGTGACACTTTATCAATAAGTACTCTGGCATGCATCTCCTAGGAATAAGAACATTCTCCTACATGATCTCAAAAACGTTTTCATACTCAAAAACTGAATATTGATACAACACCATTATAGCCAAATATTCCCAATTACTCTATTTATATGCATTATTACTTTTGGTACAAGATCCAAGTTAAGATCAGGCTTTATTTTTTTTTATTCCTCTTTTTTCTCTATCTCTTCATGTTGAATGTTTTCTAAGCACTTTTGTTTATTTTTCACAACACAAAATTTTTTGAGGAGTCCAAGCCAGATGTATTAGAGAAAGACGTCTCATATATACTTAGGTCTTAGAGAAAAAGTTACAAATTTGGACTAATTAGTATTTATGGTCTTTTAATTTTTTTTTCTTTTAAAAATCTAATTTAGTATCTGGTCCCTATGAGGTAATAAATAAGTGACCTGGTGATAAGTTCATTCGATTTCCAGGTAGAAAAACCCATATCCAACTCTGTTACAAACTATGTGAACTTGGGGAAATGTGTTGGTCTTTTTAGACCTTAACTTCCTCATCTTTGAAGTGAATTGATTGGATGGATTCCTTTCAATTGCTAAAATTCTATTATTTTTATATAAACATTATGTATGACCATGATACCATATTTGAAATTAGTGTTACTACTATGGAATAGACCATTATATCAATACTTTGCCATTTACTGCGTTGGGTAGAATAGCAATTATTCCTACATTCTTTAGAATATTCTATGCACAGTTATGTTCTGAATTGAATTTCAGAACATTCAGATTTGAATCTATGCTATAATAATTCTATACAACTTGTCTAATTTAAATTTCCAAGCGGTTAAAACAGTTTTTGAAGAGCTGGCTGGCCTCACACCATCAAGTATACTCTCTGTTGTATACCCCACAGGCCACTTGAGAACTTTTCTTCTTTCCTTGAGTTCTAAGTATAAGAGGGGCTACTAGAGTGACAGTTAAAGTTATATATGTTTTATTTTCCTATGTATAGTTGACCCTTCAAAAAACATGGGGGTTAGGGCCACCAGCACCCCGTGCAATTGAAAACATGTGTATAACTTAGGACTTTCTCCAAGCTTAATTACATATAGCCTTCTGTAGGCCAGAAGTCCTACTGATAACATAAAAAAAACAATTAGCACATATTTTGTATATTATATGTATAGCTAGGGAAGAGGAAATGTTATTTAAGCATCATAAGGGAGAGAATGTGCATTTACAGTCCTGTGCTGTAAAAATTTGCATATAAGTGGGCCCACGTAGTTCCAACCTTGAACGTATTGTTCAAGGGCCAACTGTATTTCATTTCATAAATATATACGTGTCTTTCTATACCCTTCAATAATCACTTCATTTTCTGTGTCATGCTTAGATTTTAGGAAGTATGACGCTTTAGATAATATAACGCATTTGTGGAGTATACTAGCATTGTTACAGTAGTGGATATATTTTTAAGATTTTATGATTTTATGAAGATGTCTTGGATCTTCTCACTTCACAAGTTTGTCATGTTTTTATGGTAGATTCTGTGCCACTTCCTTCAGAATTATTGGAAAATGGAAACCTCTCTAGTTATCTACAAAGAGGGGTGACATGATGTTTCGCTGCTGCATTAACTTTACTGTTCCCTGTAAAACATTAACATAGCAAAACTCTGAGCTTGTAAATGAGAAACCAGTCTTCATTTTGATCAGAGGAATGGGATTTGTAATTCAAATGAGAAAAGGAAATGAACTCAGTGCTTACCCTGGAAAAGTGTTGTAATGTGCCAGTTTGGTTCTCAAAAGGTTGATTCCAAACATCCCCATTAAGGTATTGATTGTATCCCTTTGGTAAAAAGCTGAGGGTGCAGTGAACTTCCCAGTGTCTTGGCATTCCATCACTATACCTGTGTCTGACAACAATAAATCTTCAAGAATTTTGCTTACCATACCTCCTATCCCCAGACATGATAAAGTCAATGGCAGAATGGCTGTGTAACCAGTATGGTTCTTAATCTTGATGCTAGTCTTGACTGTCTCCAGTGAAAAGAAATGTCACTATGTAATCCTTTATATGGAGTTATCTGTCCTCTATTGGGAGTATTTTTCTACTTAATTACATGTGTGAATTTGTAGCTTTAAAAACTTGCAGGAAAAACACAAAATAGCAAGTCCGACTTGAAATTTTGATCTTTCTTTTCTCATTTCCTTAATCATAGAGACTCAGTGGAGCTATTGGAATGGGTTACATTCCTCACACTCTTATAGTAATGTGTTTATATCATAGTAATGTGTGTGTATATATCATTGGAATGTTATATCTTTATAACAGATAACATCCAGTTGTGATTATTTGCCGTAGCTTATGTAAGCCATAGCAGGGAATGAAAAACAAAACAAAACAAAACAACAGCAAAAAAGTCTGTTCAATTGGAGAACATTTTCATGATTGAATAAACAAATGGATCCAGTTTCTCCCTCCCAGAGAGTTCCCTTTGCTTCTCACCACTTGGAGTCCTGCCTGTGTCATTTTGAGGAACATCAGAATCCATTTCAAGGAAGGACAAAATTGGTGCTGGAGTGTGCAGACTTGTCCATTCTCATATATGCAAATGTTTTCTCCCAGGTTTAGATAACTGTTTTTCTGCCAAGTGTGTTTTGTCCTTAAGTGCTACCAGAAAATGGGAACGGTGATTTCATTTCCAGTGTTCAAAGAAGAGGATTAAATGAGCACAGAATAAGGATTTTTACTCTCTCCATGTGTATAATGTTCTTTTTAAAATTTTTTAAATATTTGTTTATTTTTGAGACACAGAAAGAAAGAGAGAGAGACAGTGCGAACAGGGATGGGGCAGAGAGAGAGGGAAACACAGAATCCAAAGCAGGCCCCAGGCTCCGAGCTGTCAGCACAGAGCCCGATGCGGGGCTGGAACCCACGAACCGTGAGATCATGACCTGAGCCAAAGTTGGACGCTTAACTGATGGAGTCACCCAGGCACCCCCTACAATATTCTCATTGTACCTGTACATATACAAATGGGAAACATTCAGATTCCATCTTCTAAACAAATGTGAATATATAAAATATGTGTCTGTGTCCATTAAACTCATGAACAGATCATTAGGTGTGTCCACTGAGGTCATAAACAAATCATTAGACTAGGTTCCAGGTAAAGTGTTCAACAATCTCTTAGTTTTAAAACTTCACCTGGATACTTGTACACTTAGCTTTTTTTTTTTTTTCAGCATTCTTAATGGGATGTTTTAGATACCATGACTAAAATGACCTTTTGTTTCATTTTTTGTCTTCCATGCTTTAATGAATCTTTATCATTATCTACTAGACAGGAGTTCTAAAAGGAAAGAAAAAAAAAAGAAAAAGAAGGGTGCCTGGGTGGCTCAGTCATTTAAGCATCTGACTTAGGCTCAGGTCATGGTCTATGGCTCATGAGTTTGAACCCCACATCGGGCTCTGTGCTGACAGCTCAGAGCCTGGAGCCTGCTTCGGATTCTGTGTCTCCCTCTCTCTCTGCCCCACCCCCCGCTCTGTCTCTCAAAAATCAATAAACATTAAAAAAAAAAAAGAGAGAGAGAGATCATAAGACTCCTGATTTACTAGGTATCAGAATTGGATTTAAACTCCTGTAAAAATTTTTCCATTGATATTATTAAAAATTTCATATGCTGAATAGAATATTGGCATATATGGTTGGACTTTTGTGAACACTGTTTCTTAAAATTCCTTTTTTTGTTGTTGTTGTTTACCTGTAAATCAAACCTACTTATCTATACTATTTCAGTGAAAACTTTTCTCTGTTATCTATGACTGTGCTTAAACTGGAAACCCAGGTTAACAATCTGCCTTGACGTTCACCTTTTTTTTTTCCCCTTTCTTTTTAATTCTAAAGGTAAAGGTCACTTCAGGAAGGTAGTTCATGAGTTAAAAGTGTGCCAAAAAGGTGGCGATTACAAGGGAAACAGCCACAGTTCCCCACAAAGGGGGTGGGAGTTGAGCAGAAGCCTCCCCACCGCAGTTTTCCCAGAGGCTCCAAGGGGTGGGGTGGGATCTGACAGTGATGGGCTTCCCTCACTGGTTCCTTCCTTTGTACCTAACTCTGGTCCGGAAATAGAGCAGCACATCATGCTCCCAGACTGACACCAGGGAAGCTTCATAAATCAGCAAGTGAGTGTTCTGGCATGATCCTTCAGCCACTGCCTTCCCTCCAGAGCTGACACCTGTCACCTTTTAAAGAGTGTACATTCTCTGTCAGCTGTCGCTGAATTCTGTCTTTTCTCTATCTACTCTCATATTCTGCCTAGGTGGTATTATCTGGGTGGCTGCCTATATATTATTAAACCACTGTCATTACGGACAAGGTTGTTTTTATTTATGCCTAAAATCCTAGAATCTCCTTAAAGTCATTGGGTATACAACCTAAAACAATCCCCAAGTGTATTTCTTTTGTGAAAGAAAGTGAGTATATAAATGTATCAATGCAAATCTAATTACATGTATTTGTAATCATTGATAAAATAGTGCACTTAATGGTCTTGTATTATAATTAATACTGTAGAGCATTTTCAATGATAAGAATCCTTCAGTATCTGTGACTTAGGCATTTGAAATACTTTGAACATTAATCAGAATGTCACCATTGCCATGAGGTCAGTAACAATTGCTTTTTTTTTATTAAAAAAATATGTACTTCCCTGTGAAGCACATATCACTTTACTAGAAAGCCATGCCTGAATCAACTGGACTGTTATCTGGTTTCATTTTGTTGTAACTATGTTTTACATGTAAATAGCACAGTATGATCCTCCAGCTTTTAGAGAGGTAAGGTTATGGCAAATATTTTAAAAATTTGGCAAGGCAGAAATCTACATGGGCAGAAATTTGTGTCTCTCCAATGTTTGCATAGTAATGACATTAAAAATAAAATATTTAATACACATTGGGGATTTCTCTACCACCTCCCAAATTGACGTCTTAAATCTTACTGGGGATTTTAGTGAAGCAAACGAGGACCACAAGGTGTTTATAATTGGGGGGTATTAAGTGTAGAATACAAGTAGAGAGTGCTTACAAGGGACAGAAAAAGTCCATTGCCTATTGATTGAACTGCGGTGGGATAAATGTGTGGCTTCTGCCCTTAATGGAAGCTGATTGTTCAGGGATGTGCCGTGAGACTGGTCGATTCTTGAGCTGTTGTTTACTGGGAAGGACAATATCAATTTTCCAGAGGGATGATTGGTGTGATGTCAAGGCTGTCACCCTTTTCTCCTCGTCACTGACAGACAGCCCAGTGACAATTACCAGTGATGGGACATTGCCTGCACTGGCATATACACTAGAGGATATAACTGGCAAACAAAAAAAGAGGAAAGCACTTCTGTAAAAAAGATATAATCAGCAGTTGTCAGGACTGGTTACATATATGATGTCTGAATAACAAGGCCACAGCACATTGCCTTTACCTCTGATGTAACATGGACACTGCCTCATCCTGCTTAGAAAATTAATCATGGAATTTGGGGGGGGGGAGGTGGGGGGGGAGAGCATGAGTTGTTGGCATTATTTGTTTGAGAGTTAATATCAGAAAAAAACACATTTTTGCTTATGTTTTCTAAATAAAATAGACTTTGGAGAATTCAGATGGGTTTGAAAGGCGAATTTTTATTCTTTAGAAATAGTTACATTTGTAGTATATTTCATGAGTTAAGATAACTTTTATGACTTTTCCTCCTGGTCTCATGTTATTGGCCAAAGTCCAAATGTACAACTTTTGAATTGCATTGAATCAGTATCAGAATGAAATACTAACCTCTATCAGTTTTTCAAAAATGCATCATTGAAGTTCTGGGTAGGGTATATAGTACATGTACCTAACTTCTGAATTTTCTATAAAGGTTCATCTTTCCCTTTCTTTTTGTCCTATTGTTTAATAATTTCAATATTAAAGTTTATTTATTTTGAGAGAGAGAGAGAGAGAGAGAGAGAGAGAGAGAGAATCCCAAGCAGTCCCTGAGCTATCAGCATAGCGGGGCTTGAACTCACAGACCATGAGATCATGACATGAGCTGAAATCAAGAGTCAGATGCTTAACCAACTGAGCCACCCAGGTGCCTGGGTTTGTATAATAATTTCAAACAAGTTTAAAGATAAAGAATGATATTTCCAATGCCTACATTTAGTTGTAGAGAAGCTAACACCTAAACTAGTCAGACTACCTGGAGCATGGGAATTGCCAATTAATTGTATTTTTTTTCCCTCAGGAAAATATTTTTCTTTGTATTAATTCATAAATTTCATGTGTTTAATTTATTATATTCAGGCTAGGCATTTCATAAATTTACTATATTCTCCTGGAATTTGACTGGAAAAGTTCACAATGAGTATGGTTTTACACAAATTTACAGGTATTTTTGTTTTGTATGAATTAGAAAATTTTCTCCACTGCAGATAATCTTAACATCAAAGTGAAAATACCTGTAAATACACAGATAAACACATTTTTGTCTACTTCTCAACAAGAAGGATACATTGGGAATACTTTCTAGGCTTTTACTCAATTGCCTCATGAGAGTTGCTTTCTATAGAACTGGTCACTGTAGAGATGAAAATAATTCAATATATAATGTTAGTTTTCTACCATCTGTGATGTATTTTTTCTTTGTGAGAAATATGTTCTTAAATATGATTTATATGATTTTTTTAATGTTTTTTGTTTATTTATTTATTTATTGAGAAAAAGGAAGAGAGAGAAAGAGAGAGAGAGAAAGCCGGGGAGGGGGAGAGAGAAAAGGAGAGAGAAATCCCAAAGCAGGCTCTGCCCTTTCAGCATAGAGCCCAACGTGGGGCTTGAACTCATGAAGTGTGAGATCATGCCCTGAGCTGAAACCAAGAGTTGGGACACTCAACTGACTAAGCCACCCAGGTGCCCCTTTTTATGTGATTTAAAAGGAATGTTCTTTTATAGAATTAGACAGATATTAAAATGTGCAAATTATGAAAATAATTACCTACCATTTACAGGAAAACATTGTTAACATTTTCATATTTGCCTATTTTGTTTTTGGTTTTAAAATCTTAAGTATCTACATGTGTATGTATTCTTTTAAGTGCTTTCAGCGATGCTATTTTCAAGATTGGTAAATATATAGACAAGTCTATGGTTTTGGTGGTGTCTTTTTATTTTAAGTAAGTAGGTTACAATACTGTCAAGTGATTGCATATGGAGGTTATTTCTGATAGGGCTTGTAAGATGGTGTACAAAAGTTATCTTAATTTCCTCTCATAAACCACCGGCTAATTGATTTTCCATTGCACTCATTAAAAATAGATACTCAGCTTTTCAGAAGATTGTCTCAGAAAACCAAGGCAGGGCACAAGTCCTCTGGGATGCCATCAACTGACCATTCCATCAGGACTAAAATAGTGGCCCTCCTACTTGTCAGAACTGAAGTATTTATCCCATTTCCCAGCAGATAAACATTTGCAAGGCAAATAATAAATTAGCCATTAATCAGAAGAATGTTTGCATTCAATGAACTCTGAATGGAGTGGAGATGTCAGGTAGATAGACAAGGTAAATCAACAAGGCAGAATCAATCCCTAGGAAGAGCCACCCATAATTTAGAGAGTGTGGCCCATATGTTTAAAGACTTTGGAAGTTAAGGACATTTTGTAAAGGAAGAAAAGCTATTTAGAAGATATAAGTAGATTTTAAGAATAGATAGTACGTTAGCAATTTTTATATATTTAAGCCTCTGTTATAATGATATATCATTTAGAAGTTTGATTGGAAACCTGACTGCCAAATACTTATTTTTAAAATCTTTATGTATTATAATATATATATTTTTTTCAATGCCAGGAGAGTGTTCAGGTTTCATGAAAAGTTTCCATGCCATTATTTTTTTTTTTCCAATTAACAATCTGGCAAGTGTATTGCTTCGGAAACAAGAAATGACCTTGATATTTTAGGGCTATTTTTTATTCCTCATTGTGTTTCCTTTCACATATGTAATACAAAGACTTAGATTTAGAGTCAGAGAGGCTTTACTTGGCTACATAAAAACATCTGATCATGGGTAAGTTACTTGAACTTTTATGACCCCCAATTTCCTTATTTGTAAAGTAGGGATATTAATGCCCATCTCAAAGAGTTTCCATAAGAAATGAAATAATGAAACAAATGAAATCTATCTATCTATCTATCTATCTATCCATCCATCCTAACACAGGTCTGACATTGTTATTTATTTATTTATTTTTACATAGAAAGCATGTGTATATCCATTTATTCTAAAGCATTATTAATATTTAATCATTTCAAAAACATTTTTGTAATCATTTAGCAATGCATATTTTGTTTCTGGAGATATCATATCTGAAGGGTCTTAGAAGGCCTCATGGTTACAGAGAGGGAATATTATCTCCTTCAATTCTCTCGAGATTAGAAACTACAACCTTTGTTGTTTTAGAATTGACCATAAGGGAAATTGCTCTTGATTCCAAACACCTACCATCTGGCATGCTCTATCTTCTCATTGTGATATACAATGACTTAGGCATTTTAAAAGTTCGTGTGTGATATATCCCCAACTTTTCACATCTTTTTATTTATTTATTTACAAGTATAAGGAAGAATGAAAGAATAACCCTAATCCTCAGCACTGCATTCCAGACTCTTCATTTATCACTTTTTTTTTTTTTTTTTTTCTCATGAGTAGAATTCTATCCTCAAGCTAGGTTTCCTACAGTAGGTATTTTATAAAGTTATTATACCTTTTAACCAAAATATTAACTGGGTCATAGGTGTGCCATCCCTATAGTGTCGATTGACTGAGAAAATCCTTCTAATCGTGAATTTTAAGTAAGACTTGCAGTATTAATTAGCATTGCCTCAAGCATAGAGAACAATTAAAATGTTTTGAAATTTTAAAATAATATAAATTACTCTTGCAAAGGAGAAGAGATTTCTTTATACAATCCAGAAGCTATTATATTAACCTCCATTAATAGATTTAAATTGAAAAGCATTTAAATCAAAACATTTCAACTCAGCCTATAATGTTTATTTTTTTTTAATTTTTATTTTTTTTAAAACTGATTCATTCCTGTGGATCTCCCCTCCTCTCATACCACCTTAGAGGATAACTTCAACCTGAATTTCATGAAGAAATATGTAGTTATTAGGTGACTTACTTAAGTTTTTCTCTGTTTATCTAAGGATTGCTCCAAACCTTCATTTATCCTTATCTCTCTGGTTCTGTTCTGACTCTTGCCTAAGGCTAACCTATCTAGTTATGTTTATGGTTTTCATTTACTCCCATTCTATATCTCACACATATCCATTCTTTCTGGAATTTCACTCTTTATTGAATCATCCTTAAAGTAGAAACATACCCACCTCTCATCCATGCCAAACACAGAACAATATAGATAAATTAAAAAAAAATCTGTAAGATTTCTTAGAAAAAAATAAATTTAGTTTTGGAAAATTAAAAGGCCACAAAAGACCGTGCCATTTGAAGATATTCTTAAATAGTAACATTTTAAAGCCTGCCAAAACATAAAATACTACTAATGATCATCATGAAATATTTTAACTATAACTCACTCACTTATGTATGTATGTATGTATGTATTTATTTATGTATTTATTTATTTATTTACTTTGAGAGAGAGAGAGAGTGGTGAAGGGGCAGAGAGAGAAAATCCCAAACAGGTTCTGCCCTGTCAGCACAAAGCCTGATGTGGGGCTTGAACTCACGAACTGTGGGATCATGACCTGAGACAAAAACAAGAGTCAGATGCTTAACCAACTGAGCCACCCGGGTACCTCAATTATAACTCACTTTTAATACCTAAAGCATACAGTGAGTCACAAAGTCTTAATGGTTTGAATTAACAATGCATCTATTTTTCACACTGTATGAAAAGGTCTATTACTGTTTCTATTCTACAGATGTGGAAAGTGAGTCATAGAGAGATTAAAAACTTGCCTGAGATATATATATATATATATATATATATATATATATATATATATATTTATTATATAATATATATAATATATATACACGTATACATACATATGTATGTATATACATATACATATATATTTTTTACTTTTTTGTATGTGAAGCATCTAAAGGGAAGTAGCATGAAATAAGAACAGAAATGTAGGTTGGAACTATATCACAGAGGTTCTTGAATTCTAGACTCAAAAATTCTGACTTAATGTAATTAGTGTACAATGAGGGGTTATCAAACGTTTTGAACATGAAGTGACAGTTCTGGGGCTACATGTTAGCAAATATAGGAGAAACTGAAGCAGAAAACATTGATAACATGGACAATCATTTGGAAGCTATTACAGTAGTGTGGATGAGAAACCAGGAAGCCTAAATCAGGAAGGTGATAGTGGAATGGAAAGGAGATACATTTGTCAGAGTAGTTTAGGTAGAATTTATAGGATTTGTGATCTGGAATAGTCATGGACCATAGGATCAAAGGTAAAGTGGAAAGATATGACTCAAGACTTTAAATTCATAATGAGAATATAGAGGAGCCATTGGTGAAAACTGGAATATCAGGAAGACAATGGGATTTGGGTGATATTTGGCTTGGTACCTGTTAAGTCTGATATATTAATGGGAAACCCAGATACAAATTTGGAAATGTCATTCCTTAAGTAGGAGAAAAGTCAGTGGCAGAAAATAGTCTTTGGAATCATCTAGTTAGAGGAAGTGGACACTATTGAGTCGATGGAATCATGAAAGAATAAAGTACAGAAAAAATAAGAGAGAGAGAGAAGGCTGAGAATTAGCTTGCAGTGGCACTTACATTTAGGTAGCAGGTAGCAAGAGCAGTAGAAGGAATAGGAAAGGAGAACTCTGAAAGGTTGAATGAATCTGGGGAATCATAAATAATGAAAAGAAAGAGACTTTGAAGAAGCAGGAAGTAGTCAAATTTCATATACTTCAGAGCTGAGAATAGAGTGTTTACTTTAACCAAAGTCTGTAAAGAAATAGCCTTCAGTTAGTGATCAGTACTGAGACCCTGAAGAATGATGGACAGAGATTGACTGCTTAAATAAGAATAAGCCAGTGAAGGGGCACCTGGTGGCTCAGTTGGTTAAGCATCTTACTTTGGCTCAGGTCATGATCTCACGGTTTGTGAGGTCAAGTCCCACGTAGGGCTCTGTGCTGACAGCTCAGAGCCTGGAGCCTGTTTCAGATTCTGCCTCTATCTCTGGCCTTCCCCACTCATGCTCATGCTCATGCTCTCTCTCTGTCTCTCTCAGTGTCTCTCTCTTTCTCTCAAAAGTAAATACAGCATTAAGAAAATTAATTTAAAAAAAAAAAGAATAAACCAGTGAGAACGCCTAATAAACAAATAGTATATGATGTTTATGTGGACAGATTGTCAGTTTGAGTACTTTCAGGGTTTGTGTGTCTTTAGACTATTTGTTCATAAACACATAATCATTAAAGTAAATCTTAGAGTTTATATTTTTTATTAAGTTTCAAACATCTTTAAAATTATAATGCAAGCCAATGGAGAAATATAACGTTTTATAAACTATTTATCTTATACACAGCATTTCAGAAGCATATTTCATTATAAATTTTTTTTTAATGTTTATTTATTTTTGAGACAGAGAGAGACAGAGAATGAACGGGGGAGGGTCAGAGAGAGGGAGACACAGAATCCGAAACAGGCTCCAGGCTCTGAGCTGTCAGCACAGAGCCTGACGTGGGGCTCGAAGTCACAGACCGCGAGATCGTGACCTGAGCCGAAGTCGGACGCTCAACCGACTAAGCCACCCAGGCGCCCCGCATATTTCATTATAAAGTAAGACCAAGATGTACTTTTTTTCCCATTTTTTAAATGGGAGAGAGAGAGAGAGAGAGAGAGAGAGAGAGAGAGAGAGAGACAGACAAAGTGTGAATGGGGGAAGGGGAGAGAGAGAGGGAGACATAGCATCCGAAGCAGGCTCCAGGCTCTGAGCTGTCAGCACAGAGCCCGATGCAGGGCTTGTACCCATGAACTGTGAGATCATGACCTGAGCCAAAGTCGGACTCTTAACCGACTGAGCCACACAGGTGTCCCTGTTGTTTTTTTTTGTTGTTGTTCTTTTCCCATTTTAGCAATTTATTATTCTTTATCTCTGCTGACAAAAACCTGTGGATCTTAACTATATCCACACATACTTAAACATAAAAGAAAGATTTTAGATTAATGAAAATAAGTTGTTCATTTTCTTAGGAATAAATTGCATTATGTTCAAACTATCAGAATGAATTTTGATCCAGAAGTATGTGCCATCTTATTTTGGTGAACTATGGTTTACCTTTATTAAGTAGAACTTCCACATTCAAGGCTGAGAATCTGACCAAAACTGGGAAACAGAAACACAAACTTGACACTCTCCACATCAAAAACAGCAAAAATGGCAGATAGTCTCTCCTCTTCTGTGCTACCTGCCACTCCCTTGCAGTGTATTCAATCAACTTCTATCTCCTTTGGGACAAAAATAATTTAGTTTCCTAATTTACAAAGTATATCTTTGAATATACTATAGGTAATTTGTTTTATGACTTCTTTAAGTACTCGGCTCAAAAATCCGTAAGATACACAAACGTAGTTCAAACAGATGTCAATTTTGGTGACATACTATTTGTTTACTTTCACTTCACTTTATCTTAAAACTTTGGATATATCTCATTGATTATACTGGAAAATATAAAAAAAGCAGCCAAAATACCTTTGCATTTAACAGGTTTTAAGTCTAAAGCCTCTAAAAGTGTTTGTTTGTTTGTTTCATCTAACCAGACCAGTACAAGATACACTCTTCATTCTGCCCTTTGGTTCTAAAAACCTATCTGTTTTAAACACCAAATAATATTTTTATTTATTCATATGATCGTTTCCTATAATAATATGATCATTTACATTTTTTGGTGATGTTTTCAGTGTAGCTTTCCATTTTTCTGATTAATCATGTATATTAAAAATTAGATTTGTAATCAATAGGAAAGAGGATAGAAATGCCATACATATACCCTACAAAGACTGGGGATGAATTGGTAAGTAATTTGCCTTCATACTTTCCAGTTAATCAACATAGACTTCCCTTTCATTCATATATATGAATGCAAATGTGTAAAAGGAGTATTGCATTTGACATCTGATTTTCTGCAATCCCTTCAATGTTTTCTAACACATTTATTCAGCTAAATATATATTGAGCATCTACAATGTCATGTACAGAACAGTAGATAATAGAGACAGAGATTTGTCCGTAAAGAGCTTCCATGTGAAAGAGGTACATGGAAGATAAACCTAAAAACAACATAAAATTTAACATCAGTTCCAGAGTAAAGACAACAGAAAAGATGACAGGAGAAGAGAAATGGCTGTGGGGGTGGGGGCACTATGGAGTAGGAAAGATGGAAACAGCAATGGGAAAAGGCAGACTGTGCAGATATCTTCTGTGTACCCTTTCAATAATGTATAATCCATATTTATCTTGCCCATTTACTGATCATTTTGTCTTGTGGAACTGGAGTTACCAACACACCAATTAGAGTATGATTTTAGAATACCTCCAAGCTCTGTCACATAGAACTGTATGTTGATGCCTCAGTTGTAGATGTTGATATTTTATTTTATTTTTAAATAAATTAATGTTTATTATTTATTTTTGAGAAAGATAGACAGAGTGCAAGCAGGAGAGAGGCAGAGAGAGAGGGAGACACAGAATCCGAAGCAGGCTCCAGGCTCTGAGCTGTCAGCACAGAGCCTGACGTGGGGCTTGAATTCACAAAACGTGAGATCATGACCTGAGCCGAAGTCAGATGCTTAACTGCCTGAGCCACCCAGGCGCCCTGTAGATTTTGATATTTTAGAGGAAAATGTGCCCTTCCGTGTGTTAGCCCTCAACTCATGCTCAACAGCATTGATTTGAAATCTCCAAAACCTGTTGACACAAAAGCGCACACTCAGAAATTGATCTCAGTTCTTCGGGTTAATGAAAGACACTCTGCTTTATTAAACGGTTGAGAATGTATGCTCAGGAGAACCAGCAAAGGGAACATTTTAAAAATCTGAGCAGCTAATATTGTATTTCAAATGCATACCATTCAAGTTCATTGAAATAATTTTTAACCTTCTCAATGTACATATAATTTTTTGTTGCCAGGTATATATAAAACCATCAATTTGCGTAAGATTTTTTGACTCATGATTGCTTCTATTTTTTTTTTAAGTTTATTTTATTTATTTTGAGAGACACAGAGACAGCTCAAGCAGGGGAGAGGCAGAGAGAGAGAGGGATGGAGAGAATCCCAAACAGGCTCCATGCTGTTACTGCAAAGCCTGACACAGGGTTGAACTCTGAAAACTGTGAGATCTGGACCTGAGCCCAAATCAAGAGTAGGATGCTTAACCAACCGAGCCACTTAGGTGCCCCATCACGATTGCTTTTAAATATTTTTATTTTTTTACTAATGTTTTTAAAGATATAACTATTCTTTTTTTTTTCCTCTGGTACTTTGCAAAAACATCTTGAAAATAGGAAGGCTGTGTATAACAAAAGCAAATTTAATCTTTTTTCTTTCAAAATGTTAAGTTTGAGTCTGAGTTGGAACAGAAATCTTATCTTGTTCTCTCTGGTCTTGTTGTTTAGACTCCACACTGGTGCCCGTATGCTTGAATACTGATATCAGTGTGGATGACTTGGGTCTCAGCCAATAGTACCAAAATAATTCATTGTGATGTACTTTGTATCCTAGGTACATAGTAACATGTACTATGTGGTTATTTATATATGTATTCCTTTTATTTCTAAATTAGTTACTCTCATTATTATGAGCCACAGAATATTCCTTAGAAACACTGAATATGAAAACCTTTTTTTTAAACTGTCTTTTGCATAATGAAAATTCAGAGAACTTTAATATTTAGCAACTGCCTTTAGGTATAGTTTGTCAGTGTCCCTTCCATCCTTAACAATAGGCTTCAAAACTCCTGGTCACTTGCTAATAACTCTTCACTTCTCAAGAGATTGAATTGCTATAGGCACGTTTACTTAATAAACCTACAAAGAAAAAATTAAATAGAAGACTCATGTACTTATCTCCTTTTCAATTGTTTTTTTTCTGTATTGTCATGCAAATATATTTTATTCTTTTACCTAATGTATGAAGGTGTACAAATATATGTGCATTTAACAAAATTCATGTTTTGAAAAAAACTTGTTTATTTAAAAAATCATAAATATTTTATGTGAACATGTTTGGACCAGGAGAAATATCTAATGAAAAGTAGGAGGCAGGAAAAAAGTCACAGTTTAAATTTGTGCAGCATCAAGATAATAAGAATTAATGGCATTAAAAGGAATGGATTGACACTCTTTTCTGTTGCTATCCTTAATCAACTTTTTTATATATTGCACATAAATATATAATCTTAAATACCCCATAGACTTTGTTGCTTTCTGTAAAGACACAAATGAGCAAACATAACAAACAAAACAGAAAAAAAAAACAACATTGCTGTTATTAAGGAAATAATGTGACTACAAGAAGGGGTCTTAAAGAGTAAAGTTTTGATTACATTGTCTCTTAACAAGTTGCAGTCCTGGGTATACTCCGTTAAGGCGATACCTCATGAACAGGAGCCCATTTGTAATTAGATAAGGAAGGCTGACAGCAACAGTGAGTTAGTGACTCCCATGGACTGACAAGTATTGACTGAATACCGGGCTGTGTTTGAGATGGTGAGGCAGTCGATAAAAGCATCAAGGCTTGTTTGGAGTACCACTGCCAGCGATGCATTAATTTGCCGCCTGGAAAAGAGCCACAGACGTCCTTCCCCCATGTTTATTGTTGATGAGGTGTAACTCTTAAATTTAATCTTCTGTTTACCACTAAGAACACTTGTAAGTGTATATGGCACCACAAAGGGGAAACAGAACAAGTAGCATATTTTGTATGAGTTCCATGGTGCAGCCCAGGTCTAGAAAAATAAACCTATGTGAACCATCAAACCAAATGTAGAAGAAAAATTTTAACTAATCAGTTGAGAACAAAAGTGTTAAATGGTTTGGGGGAAGAGATAAAGAATAGAAAATATTTCTAAACTACCTGTAAGTGTCCTTTATACATTTTTCTATATACCATCTCAGTTGAATGAAAGAAAATAAATTTAAAAGGAAGTGCCATGAAGTTCATAAACACATTAGGGATATATTATCTCTATATAATTAAAGATCTCATCTCATAATTCTGTTTAAAAGCAAATTCTTCTCAAATACTTCCCAGATATCTTAAGACTTGTACATAAAGATATCTAGATAGGTAGATAGGTAGGTGGGTAGGTAGATAGATAGATAGCTATAGATAGATATAGACATATATGTAGAAAGAGGGAGGGGGAGGGACAGAGAGAGAGAAATTATATAAAAGAATATTAAGGTATACTTTTATATGTGCTATTTGGCCCATAATATATACCCATAAAATCCCACCAAAGCACCTAGATGTTAACACTGACCTTTAGAGCTCTCAGGTAAAAATATTATTGAAAAAGCATTACTTCTGGTCCAGATTTTACTGAGTTGCCTTTAACTTATTACCAGAACTCAGTATAACTATTTGCACATACTTATTACTATGAATTCTAATAATCCTCCACATGTGGCCTTCAGAGTCTAATTAAATAAAAGTAGAATTTAAAAGTACTAGAGTATTTAAATCTCACTTGATTGCCAACATTTAATGTTGCCCACCTGCTGTAATAGAGGAAACATTGAAGATAATCTGAAATGCCTTTTGGTTGTCCAGGAAGTTTCAACAGTTTAGGGTTTGTAGTGAATTCACACTGAACTTCTGTTGACTTGATTAGGTGACCTGCCAAGATTACCTGACATGCTGTGGAGAGGATGACTGTGGAGGGGATGAGATACAACCCATTCTCACAGGAGAAGCTAATAGAGTGACTTTTTCCTTGTTTCCATGTAGGTTGCAAAGCTGTGTGTCATTCTGGGGAAGAAATTCATCCACGATTGAGAATGTTAGGTCTGAATTTAAGATAGGATTGTTCTGCCACATTAAGTACTTTATCTCAGTATATAATTTTAAACATGTGAAATGAAAAAAAAATCAGGACATAATTGTAATATTTAGCTAATATTTTCTCACACATGCCTGGGATCCCTAAGCTGTAAAGTATATTTCCATTTCTAAAATCTTTGCAGAAATTAAAGAGGACAAAGGACATGACTCAACCAAATCACTCTGAACATAAAATGTTTAGACTGAAAAGGTATTATTGACTACTATAACTAAGGAAAATGATGCACAAATATGCTGGCTTTTTGTGTCTTTCAGAATGTATTAATGATATGTCTGTTATTATAGTATATGTAATTGTCAAATGTTTAATTATACTGAAAATATTTTGAAATGCAAAGACACATGTAAATTGATTAACATAGTTTGGTGGTTAAGTCCAATAAAGTTGATTAAATCAAGCATTTCTTAAGTAGGTAGAACTATTAACCTTTCTGTTATTGGTACATGATTGATTTTAGTTAAGGTAACCTTGAATCCTTCATGAGCCACAAAAATCAGTACAGTTTTAGTCATATGTATCCAGCTGTTATGAAAAGTCACCCTCTGATTCTCTGTAAGTGTTTCATTCATAGAGGTTTATTTTATTGCTTTGAAAATAACTTATGGTTGGCAATGTTTTAAACCAACCTTAACAAAGCCAATTGAGATTTAAGACTATCAAGAAATTTTCAACAGCTGAGACCAACTATGTGTGCAACTCATATTGGTATCCTATACAGCACTAACAATTTATATTTATAGTAGTGGGCTAAGCCATATAACTCATTCACTCATTCATTCATTCATTTATTCATTCAACAAACAGTGTTTGAAGGACTAACAGTCAGTCCTTGTGCTTGGGGTTGGGACAACAAAGATCTACATAGCCCCCATGTTAAAGGAGTCCTTAGTCTAGGAGAGGAGAAAGACATGAAAATAAATTGTAAGGTGGTAGTGTGATCAGCACAGTAATAGACATAGGTACAAGCTAGAACAGTAATTCTGAAGGAGAGAGTGATTAATTCTTTCTGAGGTGGGATGGGGAGGGATTGAATTCAAGCCCATTCTGTTGAATAATGTATGAGAGAGCAACAGTCCATCCTCCTAAATTGAGTAGTTTAGCCAAAGAGAGCTGCCAACCTATCGATCAGCTGATGAGAAGACAGACTGTAGACTGAGCAGGTAAATGAATAGTGAGCTGACAGAAGCAGGGCTCGGTGCCATCTGTAGCTTTATCCCTGGAAGTACAATGAGTTGGTGAGCTGCACAGTCTCTCTATAAAGATGATGCCCTCCTATAGCAGAAGAAATTTAAAAAAATAAAGGTACTAGTAAAGAATGTCTAGAGATGCATGTAACCGAGCCATAAATGACATTGTCTGAGACCTCCTGAATACAAGCCCTTTTTGTAAAATACAAGTCACCAAATCCATCCTTAAATGAAAATGTTACTTAAGCATTTCTGAATGTTTTACAAGTTGTTCTTCCTAATTTAGGGGGTAGAAGAAATAAGAAAAAAACAAACACAAAATCAAACAAACAAAAAACCTTTCCTTGAGCTTGCTCCCTCCCCTAAGCCTTTAGCATGTACTTACAGATTCCACACTATCTTTGCCACTCTGTATTTCACCAATGCCAACTCATGTTTTATTGTTACTAACCCATTAAATGTTTTCAAAACAAAACATAAACATGAAACACACCAACAAAATACCTTGCTTGTTCCAACCTTCAAAGCTTTTAAGTTTTTCCTCATTTTTTGCTCTTCAATGATCTTTAGAAATTCCAGGAGACTCAAAGTTGCTTCTTCTCCAGTGTTGCCATAGCAATTACTTCCTCAACTAGACACATGGCCAGGTAGTAATTGTTGTTACAGGATGAATGTGTCACTCAAAATTCATATGTTGAAGTCATAATGACTGGTACCTCAAAGTGTAATTATATTTGGAGATAGAGTCTTGAAAGAAGTGATTAAGCTCAAATGAAATCATTAGAGTGGGTCTTAATGCAGTGAGACTGATGTCTTCATAAACAGGAGATTAGGACACATACATATACAGAGGGAAGATCGTGTGAGGAAACAGGGAGAAGACAGACATCCTACAAGCCAAGGCGAGAGGCCCGAGAAGGAAGCATCTCTACCAATACCTGATCTCAAATAATTTCTGGTGTTCAAGTTCCCCACAGTATGGTAGTTTGTGATGGTAGCCATACAAACTAATAGGATAGTGATGGAAGTTATTGTTTGCGTATTTTGTCAGGTTCAATTGCCGTGATATTTCACACAGACTGGACCTCTTGGTCACCTCCAGAACATGGTACAGATCACTGTTCATATAGTAAATGCTTAGTAAATCACTGTTTAATTGATTAACTTTCTTATTTTCAAGTGATATGCTGTGATTCATAAAAATCGCTGCCATCCTGGTTGATTTGTACTATGCTGTTTATCAGGTGAACACTCAGTGCCAATTTCTCTGCTGACTTTAATCATCATGTAGTTTACATTAGGTTGCATCTGAGGTTTATTATCTATTCCCTTATTGCCCTGGACATCATTAGATCCCATTAAACACCACCCAAACCTCCAGGATAAAAATATTTATAGGTATGTTCATTGAATGATTAGGAGCATGTTTATAAGATTGGAGTAATAAAAAGGACTCTAGAGGTTTTCTTATTGCTGGACAACATTACCTGAACCTCCAGAGCTGATGTTGACTAATTATAAAGTACATGCGTTTCATCCTTACCAATCTTCCTTCACTTTTAAATTCTGAGATTCACGAAATATTTGGTTTCTTGAACATAATTCAAAACTAGCAGTGCAGCCATCCAACTGATGAAAATTTATGAAGCATTCTCCATGTATGAGGCACTGTGGGAGATAGGAAGATGAATTAGATGTAGATTTTGCCGTTAATGATCTTACATTCTAATAAGGGATGACATGTGAAGTTAAGGAACTATGATAGAGTGGAAAGTATCAGATCTAGGAGTGATACAGGTAGAATGCTGAAAGTTCAAAGAATTGGTTCTGTCTGTGGGAACCGAATAGTGATTGGTAGAAAGTTGGCAATTGTATTGTGGGTAAAAACAGATGGTGGGATTGGGTTTGCACACCAAGGACATGGAAGAGAGAGGGCATTTCAACCTGGTGGGATAATGTGAGTGAAAACACAGATAAGAAAATACCTGTGTTTTCTCAAATACAAGTAAAATGCAGTTATCAGGTAATCCTTCAATGTCAGCTTAAAGAAATTATATTATTGTTTTGCACTGCTGGTGGGAATGTAGTCTGGTGCAGCCACTCTGGAAAATAGTATGGAGGTTTCTGTAAAAATTAAAAATACAACTACCCTACAACCCAGCAATTGCACTACTAGGTATTTATCCAAAGGATACAAATATGCTTATTCGAGTGGGCACATGCACCCCAATTTTTATAGCAGTGCTGTCAGCAATAGCCAGATTATGGAAAGAGCCTAAATGTACATTGACTGATGATGAATGGATAAAGAAGATGTGGTGTGTATGTATATATATATATATATATATATATATACACACACACACACACACACACACACACACATATATACACAATGGCATATGTATGTATACATACATACAATGGAATATTGCTTGGTGATAAAAAAGAATGAAATCTTGCCATTTGCAACAATATGGATTGAACTATGCTAAGTGAAATAAGTCAGTCAGAGAAAGATAAAAATCATATGATTTCACTCATGTGTGGAATTTAAGAAACAAAGCAGAAGAACATAGGGGAAGCGAAGGAAAAATAAGATAAAAACAGAGAAGGAGGCAAATTATAAGAGACTCTTAAGTATAGAGAACAAACTGAGGGTTGCCAGAGGGGTGTTGCTTGGGGGGATGGGCTAAATGGGTGATGGACATTAAGGGGAGCATGTGTTGGCATGAGCACTGAGTGTTGTATGTAAGTGATGAATCACTAAATTCTATTCCTGAAAGCATTATTACACTGTATGTTAACTAACTTGGATTAAATAAAATTTAAAAAAAGAAGAATTAAAAAAATAAAGAAAGAAGTTATATTATCGTATAGAAAGTAAAAATACCTCTACTATTTCTGAGTATGGGTCTCATACGAAAATATTCTGCTTCTTTTATATATGTAATGAATTGGGAGAGAAAAGCTTTAGAGGATATTTTGGGATCTGCAATTGGGAAAATAAAACAGATAATACAGTGCTCATTTTTACATGCTCAGATTCTAGCATCGAGCCTGGCACTTAGTAGTTTACAGAACTTGCTGATGAATTGTAATCACAGTCTGAAATAGCTAAGTAACCATAGAAATAGAGCACCACGGATGGAGGAGATATCTGACAACAGATCCTTCAAAATTTGAGAAAGTTTTGTACAGATTCAAGGCTGCCATAGAAATAGGTCCCATCAAAAAGAGTGAGGGTGGAGATAAGTTTGTGTTGAAAGAAAATATGTTCATTTGGAGATCTACCATTTGAAGTATATCATAAACATCTTAGACTTAGATATAAAGTGGAAGAGTCATCAGTTTAGAATGTTAGTTCAGGACCAATTACTAAAGAAGACATTATAGGGAGATATAGATAATGCTGAAGAACAGATTTTTGAAGAATGAATATTTTTGGAAGAGAGAAGAAATCAAACCACATAAGCAAACAAGGCAGTGGTCAGACAAGTACAAGGGATACAAAACGTCAACATCATGGAGACGAAGGAGATTAGAAGTATACAACAATAGCTAATGCTATGGGGAAACAAGTGAAATAAGTCAGGGGGGAAAAGGCCAAAAGTTTAAATATCAGAAAGTTCAGTGATGATCTTAGAAAGAGCAAAGTCCATATATTAATAACTTTCTGTTCTAAATGGCAAGGGGATAAAAAATTAGTAAGTGATTATTAGTAAGGTAGAAGGTGATAGTTTGAAAGAACAGCAGGATGAACAGACCCTTCAGGAGAGAGAGATGACCCAGAAAAGAGAGAAATCTAAATTCTGATGTAAAGCAACTGATGATGACTGGACCTCAGTCCAAGGCAAATAGTTTCTCCAGAGCACAGAGGGCTGTATAGGACTTCTACCAAGACACAGGGAGGATTTGTTTGTTTGTTTGTTTTATTTTATTTTCTGTAATGAGAGCATGGTTTTTAATGGTTGTCTCTTTAAACCTGATAACAATTCTTGAAGGTAGATACAGTGATCCCATTTTACAGACATGGGAACTGTGGTTCCATGAGATTTCATCACATGATGCATATCATACAACTATTTGTGCCAAGTTAAAATTCTAACTGTTCATCTGGCTTCAAGCTTGCAACCTGGCAGTTATTACTACTTTGCATTTTACTGCTTTTTCTTGCTTATTGGCTTTAAAAGTTGCTTTAACCTTCTTTTGATTAGGCAATATTATTTACAGATCTAACTGGTCCGCTGAATTATTTTAGACAGATAGATAGATAGATAGATAGATATAACAATATCATACATACAAATATATAACATATCATACAATATGAACCACATTGGCATCAGCTGATTATAAACTTGTACTTTTAATATTCTGGAGGCAGGAAGTAAAAGCTGTACTTTTTCTGTAATCGTCACAAATGTAATCATTGCTACTGTTTCTCCTGCAAAATTCCCACTGAACTAAATGAAAATGAAGACAGTAAGACTGATCCTTCATTGTAAAAATAAAAATGAAACAGGATGTAGGATTAAATAAGCCATCTATATTAAGATATTTGTTCTACAGAGTGGTTAGCAGAAGAATCAAAAATTAGTATTTGATCTTATTAAACTAACTTGTCTACCTAGATTAACTTGAAACTTCTGCCATTTAATGAAGTTAAACTAATTATTTCATTTTAAATTAAAAAACAAAATTTTTTTTAATGTTTACTCATTTTTGAGAGACACAGAGAGATAGGCTGTGAGTATGGGAGGGGCAGAGAGAGAGAGGGAGATACAGAATCGGAAGCAGACTTCAGGCTCTGAGCTGTTAGCACAGAGCCGGATGCGGGGCTTGAACCCATGAACCGTGAGATTATAACCTGAGCTGAAGTCGGATGCTTAACTGATCAGGCCACCCAGGTACCCCTAATTCTTTCATTTTAAAATGTAAAAAGCATAAGCTTTGCTTTTGCCATTCTTGGGAATCTGAAAGTTCTGTTTGGTGCCCAAAGGACCCATTTATCCAAAACCCAAATTCCACCTAAAGTTATTATATGCCAGTTTTAAATACATAATACTTAAAAGTAGACAAATAAACTTAAATATTTAGTTAAAAGCTTTATATTCATAATGAGGATTTTTATCTTTATAGTTGGCTTTGCTCTTGTTTTGATAGGCAGATGACTATAAAGGACTTGTTGCACTTATAAAATACTTCTGTCCCACTGCAGAATCTGTACGTCTTTACATTCGATGTTTTGTAAAGAATTTTACATATTTGTACTTATTTTTTTCCTTTTAAAAAATCCTAGGCAATCTCTAATTCTATTCATTTCTGCATTTAGAATCTCTACAGTAGGAAAAGCAATTATGCAATTCTTTTAATTTCCAAATCTCATTTTTTTCAAGAATAAAAACTAAAGTGTATTATGTTCAAAATTAATTTATAAATTTAGAATTGGTATGTATTTTCTTTCATCATAAAGCACTGGTGTAAGTATCAGAGAATAACTTTCTCTTTATTTTAAAATTGAGTAAGAGATAAATTCAGTAATGTATAAAGAATGTTAAATATAATTGTTCTGATCCAGTTAGAAACACACTGTCTGTATCACATGTGTGCTATAAGTAAAATGGCTTCCAATCTCTGTATTACCATAAAATATTGGCATAATATTTTCAAATGAAGTAAATGAGAAAGAGTGTATTTTATATAATGTTAAACATGAAAAGTTTCAGGTCTACTATGCCTTGCTTACATATTAATTCCCTTTGACACTATGTGGATTCTTCCTTCGAATGGCATGTTACAAAAAAAAAACAAAACAGAAAAAAACAAAAACAAAAGGAAGGATGGGAGGGAAGAAAAAAGGAAGGAAGAAGGGAGGGAAGGAAGGAAGGAAGGAAGGGAAGTTTGAAATCCAGTAGGCTTATTCACTTATACATGATTTTTTCTGAAGGGAAAAGGCAACCAAATGGACTTATAAACATATTGGGGAAATTAGTGTATTTTTTTTTCAACTAAAGGATTAAGTAATATGAAGGAAAGCACTAATATTTGTCAAAATAGAGGTACCTTTACCCTAGAGGGTTATTAAAGTCTAGATGTGTTTTATATGCAAAATGACCTGTCAGGATTACAGGGAAAAATTCTGACACCTGCCTCCTTATTAATGCCCTAGAAACAAAGGTGAAGAGATATTCATACGTTTCTGGGTATGAATATTTTTAGATCAATAGCCTTGACAGAGCCCAAAAGCAGTCTAGAAGAAAAGGATTTTTTGGATATATTTTCAAGCAATGCATGGTGGGAGATGGTAACATTTCTAGTTTAAGAGCAGGTATTTACAACTTGAAGCCAGATTATTTCTATAACTGTGTGTCTGTGTGTGTGTGTATGTCTGTGTGTGTCTGTGTGTGTCTGTGTATGTGTGGGAGAGAGAGACAGGAAAAGAGAGAGAGGGAGGGAGGGAAACAGACAGACACTTGGTGTTCTAGTTCAAAATACAAAAGTTTTACTTAAATAGAACACATTTTTATTTTATTTTTTTAACGTTTATTTATTTTTGAGACAGAGAGAGACAGAGCATGAACGGGGGAGGGGCAGAGAGAGGGAAACACAGAATCCGAAACAGGCTCCAGGCTCTGAGCTGTCAGCACAGAGCCCGACGCGGGGCTTGAACTCACAGACTGCGAGAACATGACCTGAGCCGAAGTCGCCGCTTAACCGACTGAGCCACCCAGGCACCCCTAGAACACATTTTTAAATAAAAGTGTTGAGTTATATACTTTGTAAAAATGGACTTGTGTTATTCTAGCTGAATTAGAATCTTCGTGTGGGTTCCCTCATTCATTTGATTTCCCAGTGTAGTCTCTGAGAAATTCATTTTCCTGATGTGACTAAGTTTGAAATGCTGTTGTACTCATTTGCTTTGGTTTGACATGGTGAACTCTTGTAAACAGATATGATAGGGTTAAAATTTGGACCATCTTGAAGATTACATGGAAACTGAAGAAGTTCCAGGTTTGCTGAAACACGAACACTGAAGATAAGATTTGTAACAAACCCTCTTAGAAGTGACCATGGAAAGATGATAAATTATATTTACCTCATATGTCATGATAACTGTTTTTTAAAGAAGATATCTGTGCCCTCTTTTATCAGGGGTATGGTAAAATGTATCACTTACAAGCACTCAATCACTATGACAAAGAAATAGCAAACCTTGAACATGTCAAAACAGTGCTTGTTCATTCTACTTCTTTTCTTGAATGCAGACTTTATTCTCCGTTTTATATCCCTGAAATAATTAGTCTTTAAAATATGATGTTTATTGTATGGTGAGATTTCTATTAACCATGTAAGTAGGTATGTGAATATACACAATATATATATTATTTTAATATAGAAATAAATGTTAGAGTAAAAGAAAATATTTGGTTAGGACAGCAGTGTATGTAGTTGTGTCTTAAGCAGAACAAAGGCAATCGTTTTAAACAAGTTAGTTGAGTTTTGTGGTACTACAATCAGCTCACGTTACTGATCTTCGAGGTCTTGTCCATGTTCTTTATCTCTCCATGAAAAAGTAGTTCAGGCTGATTTAGCATTGAATTTGAAACTACGTATCTGTTTCATGAGGCATTTTTCTATGTGAAATGTGAACCTTTTTCCGAAGAATGCATGAGTTTTTGCAAAGAAGATCCATATCTCCATTAAACACCCATTATATTCCAAACATTCGCAAAAGACTAGAATACAATTAAAAATGAACAATTAACTTAAAATTATTGGAAAATTCTGGCTGTGCCAGACAATACTCTTGTAATCATTTGCAACTTGTTCAGGGTGGCTTTATCTCTGTGTAAAATAGTAAAAGTTAATTCTGATCTCTACTCTTAACTGGCGTGTGCCAGATGTTTCTCAAAATAAAAGATACTGTCTCTGAAAGCTCTGTAAACAAATCTTGACCTGAATGCTGTCTTTAGCATTCCTCCCAATTTATCCGATAAAAATGAACTCTATTTTCTTTTCAGACAAAACCTATATAACTTCTTTTTAGAAAAAACATTGAAGCAGCATTATAATTTGTCAAATACTCACAGGATCTTGGCAGGCAGCATCTAGCAAAGAAGCATTACATTTTGGCTGAACATACTTTGTACTTTTATCTTGGCTAAAGCCTTTTTTAAAAAGAATATGCCTGAAAAGAATTTGTTTCTGCTGTTCTATACTACATTTTGAGAAGGAGAGTTTTATTCAGTAATTACACTCTTGGACTATATGCAATGCGAGGTGTGTATACACAAGTTCATTATGCTGGTGTAACTTTCAGGAACTTCTGAAATGGTAATACCTGTTTTCCTTCTATAATTTATAGTGGTGCACAAAAGTGCTAAAGTTGTTTATCTTAAAGGTGAATGGCCCCACTGGCAAGAAACATGTACAAGAAATTCAGGGAAAAAAAAAAGTTTGCATCTCAGAAGTACTTTTAGTATGAATGTTCCTAGGGGCACCTGGGTGGCTTAGTCGACTGAGTGTCCGACTTCTGCCCAGGTCATGATCTCACGATTTGTGAGTTCAAGCCCCACGTCGGGTTCTGTGCTGACCCCTTCCCTGCTAGCTCTCTGTCTCTCTCTCTCAAAGTAAATGAACATTAAAAAATAATAAAAAAATAAATGCTCCGAGAAATATCTCAATCATTATAAACAACGACACGGATTTTAAGCAAAAACGCAGAATTTTAGGAAGATGAAAATAAATAACCTTGCCTTTCACATATTGACTCTTATTTGATGCTAAATCACAGGTATTCTACATCTCTGGAATATTTGTTTAAGTTCTTATGGTCAGTAATAGAAAGTGAAAAAAAGAGTTATGGAAAGTAATATAATATGAACTACTTTATATTAATGACTTACTGGGTGACAGATATTGTACTTTGAGAATATTAGTGTATTTATTCCTAAAACAACCCTAATGAGCAATGTAAGATTACTGTGCGAACAAGTTATTGTGAGCACCTTAATTTTTTGACCTGTTGTGCTACCAGTGAGTCCAGTTGAGAGCCATAAATTGAGCAGAGAGTCTTAATTGTTCAGGGACTCAGTGATAGGGCTAAATACTCATGAGGGATTTCTCCAGATCATTCAACTCTTTAAAAGTGCGACCTAAGGCAGATAGGAACCATGATCTCTAGGGATAAGAGGCTAATGCATTAAACTTGCACACTAGCTTGCCTTTGGTATTTACAATTTTGTCCTTGCTTTTCCTTTTTACCTGATAAAACTCAAGGCAGTAGGAATGTTTTAACACAAATATTGTTGAAAGCTTAACCCAGTTGGGCAAAGACTACAATTTATGATTTGGTTGTTAATTAGACTTAAAGAACAAAGCTGATGCTGTTCCATTTAGTGAGAAAAGTCTCTGAGGATGGAGAACTGACCAATATTGGTTCTCCTGCTGGGAAAACACTATGCATAAACAAGTCCCCAGGGCTTCATTACTGAGCCTTTTAGACAAACACAAAATGCATTTTAGTTTATTTGAAAATCCTTACAATGAAGCTTTATTGTACATCTATAAATTTTCACGTTGACATGTCAGAGACTTGTAAAAGTATACTGGCAAGCAGGATAAACATTATAAATAGCACTTTTCTTTTAAATGTAAGATGATTGTGGATAGTACACAGCATGGTCATAAAATGAATAATGATTCTGTTTGGGGAAGCAATTGGTGGGGCTGAGTGGTAATATCCAAACGGAGTGGTAAACTACATTGAAAAAGCAAGCATATTCACATTGTTCAGAAAAGTTGGGTATGTAGTTTTTGATGCTTAGCAGAGAAGATATGTCTTTCTTTTATCTAAGGCAGTTTAAAAATAAAATGTAAATGCCAATATACCCTCGATGCACTTATCTTACCTTCATAATTTTGTTAAAAAATGTGTTCTGCTTTATGAGTATGTTTAATATGTTGGCTATGCTTTTTTTTCTTTTTTGAGGGGAAGTATATTTGTCTAAGAATTTAAAATGAGTATTTTCCAATTCTTAAAGTCAGTGGGTTCACACTACCACAAATTTCTCTACTTTGCTGGATTGTCTTTATGCATTCATTGGAGACAACTCTTTTAAAATCAGTATAACTTTATTGTTTTTTAATGTTTTTTAAACATTTTATTTTTAAGTAATCTCTTCGGCCAGTGTGGGTCTCGAACTCATGACCCCGAGATCAAGAGTCACGTGCTCCACCAACTGAGTCAGCTGGGTGTCCCTGGAATAAGCAGAGCTTTAAATTTTAACTGCAGCTACTCAGGTTTAGTATTAATCCCAATGTTAGCAAAACGAGTTATCTGCAGATTGACTGGAGCCACTAGGTAACTTTTCTTAGCCAGTAATTTTTTTAAGTATTTTCTAATGGTCCTATAGACAACACATGCGGCGCTCTTAGCCATTTATTATTAAATTTGAAAGTTCTTTTCCTTCTCAATGAAACAGCACTGTTTTATTTTGATATGTACTGTGCTGTACAAATAGTAGACTATGTTTCCACAGTATGTTCACAGAAGTGCCTGATTTGTAAGTGGAATACCAATTTAAAAGGTAAATGTTATTTCAATATGGTTTGAGATTTCACCCTGGTGGGATAATCACAACGAGAAGGAGTAGAAAATGGCTTTTAGAACAAAATTTGTGATGTTATAGTCACTTCTTGGCTTCAGAGATAATGCCAGTATCCAGGGCAGAGTCCTGCCTAGCTCTTTGAAAAATTATATAGAAAGGACTCTTCTTGATGTGAGGGCTTACTAAGATGACCAGTAGGGATGTTCTGATGAATCTGTGGACCTTTGGAATCATCATTTTTAAGGCAACAAAATAATTTAATATACAAATTTCCTTCATTTTGCTAATTGGATCATGACCTTGGGTTAGCAGAAGGTGAGAACAGGCCATGACCTCATCAGCAAGGGTAAATAAAGCCATATCATCACCCTGGTGGTCATTCTACTAGTCAGTCCTTGGAAGGATTTCTTCTTTGCTAAACCCCATATAGGTCTTAAAACTTACAAAAGCACATAAGATTGAAAAAAAAATACAAGAATGAAAGTGAAGCACTCTCCTTTTTCTGAAGTTCTAGTTACTGATTATAGCTGTACTAAGAATTATGTATTTTACCAATGTATGTGGGTCTATTTTTTAATATGGAAATCAGGAACCTATCTATTCAAATATTAGCTTAGTTTTGTATTCTGTTTTGTTATTCCCAAACGCTGTCAAAATCAAAAGCAAAACAACAAAAACCCACAAAGACTAACTTATGGGAGATGACAGGTTATGCAAACACAAATGGGCATGGGATACTGATGCGAAGATTTTGTCTTTATTACTTCACATCCCACCCAGAAAAACATCCTAAATGTTACAGCTAGTTCTTAGAGTTACAATTGATAGTAAGATCAGTGGCAGCTTAATCCAGTAGATCAATTTACAGCCTTCCTCCAAATTCTCTAGGGGACTCTCCTGTGAAGCTCTCTTCTTGTCATTGGCCTCATTCACTGCTAACATCTAATTGTCCTGTGTCTTTTTCATGTAAGTTCACTTGTGTCAAAGTTAACATGGTTATTTGTTACCTTTAGTAACTCCTTTCTTAGGTGTTACTTAATCTCTCTTTCATATTTTCTGGTCACTCCAGATTCCATACTCTTTCATATATTAACATTCTGTTACCGGATACAATAGGTTAGTATTTAATATTTCTTTCATTGACTGCAGAATATTGAGTTGATTTATTCAGCTCAGTAAGTGTTTACTGAGAACTCATTAATTGCCAAAATGATAGGTTCATAGGGTAAATCTAAATCATGTTTACGGATATTTTTGACTAATCTGAAAAAAAAATATTTACAAATTTTCTGGAATAAACATCAGGTTAACTGCTATTGTTAACTTATAGTGTCATAGACTTGTGTTTTTTAGAACTTCCTATGAAATGACAGGTTTTTATCTTTCAGGCAACAATTGAAAAAAATAAGACTACATTAATGAGTTGTTAGAAACAGCATTGGACGAAGGAGTAATTATAGTGTAAAGCTTGATTTGTAATATTTGATTCATATCAGAAAGTCATTTTTCATACTAATCATTATAATTTCTTAAAAATTGAACATCAGATGGCTCTTAGAAGAAGAATTTCAGAATAAAGGGGCAATGTTATCAGGATTTTCCATGTTGGAAATGACATTAAAATATCTCATCTCTCCCTCCCTGACATGTGTGTTATTTCCTTTCAGTGACTAACAAGTTTTTTTAAATAACTTATTTTGTTCTCAATTTCATTACATTCAAATAAGTATGTCTTTTTTTTTCTTGTTACATTTGCCAAAGTAGCAATTTTTTTTTTTTTCAACGTTTATTTTATTTTTGGGACAGAGAGAGACAGAGCATGAACGGGGGAGGGACAGAGAGAGAGGGAGACACAGAATCGGAAACAGGCTCCAGGCTCCGAGCCATCAGCCCAGAGCCCGACGCGGGGCTCGAACTCACGGACCGTGAGATCGTGACCTGGCTGAAGTCGGACGCTTAACCGACTGCGCCACCCAGGCGCCCCGCCAAAGTAGCAATTTGTCATTGAAACTTTTATATTATACTTGACTTGTTTACAAAATATAGAATAGTTTTTTTTTTCATTTTAATTTCTGCATATCCATTACTTTGGTGAGCTGGAGAAGTATAAGAATTGGTCAATGAAATGTTAAGGAAGCATTTTTGAATAGAGATTGAATGTAATTTTTTTTAAAAAAGGATAACTTACCTAAGGTGCTTCTATACAGCTTTTCTATCTTCAAATGAAAGTAGATGCACTAATGATCAAGTTCAAGAAAAGAACTCTAAGCTGACAGTAAAATTATAAATAAACTTAATAAAAAAAGAAGAGTAGATAGGATAAATAATTTTAAAGGTTATATTACTTCATTTTGATAATTAATCAGGCACTTAAGATTTCTGGAAATATCATAGTTAACAGCAAACATTTTAAATCTGTCATATCTATAATAGTAATTTTTTTCTAGTTTTATTTTATAAGAGAAAACTTAGAATGAAACACCACCAAGTATAGACTTCCAGGTACAGTGTGTACTTGCCTTGCAAATTTCAAAAGGAAACACACTTGTTATGGAAGTACTGAAATGTATAGAACCTAAATCTATCAAGTTAACTGTCAAGTTAACTGTCTTCCAGGCCCCTCTCTCCACCTACCAGGCCTCATTAAATTAATCTGAAAAGAACACTATCTCTTTAAAGCTGGGAAAGTATTGTGCTGATGAGCTAGGGGCAGCCCACCAATTGGCAGACCCATTGGGTGATAAATGTCCAAGGACCTCTAGGCTGACGACACATTTTTCATCATTAATCCAGCCCATGGTAACCAGGGCCACTCACATTGATTCGAACTAGGGGGTATCATCTGCTGTTAAGAGGGTGATGAGTCGCTAAAAATGAAGGCCTGAAACTAATCAAATATGTTTAGAGCATTCCCTGGCACCTTGCTGGAGGGCAGCCGTAGAGAGCTTAAATAGAGGAGCAAGAGACAGGTAGAGCAATGATCTGCTTGCTTCTTATGAGAACATGAGAAATCCATTTGAAAACCTGTCATGTGATTTTAGCTATTATACACTGTAGTACAACTGTGTGTGTGAATTAGCCCAGTACTACCTGTACTTAAGTGTCTCATTAAAAATGTAGTTTTGAAATATCATCCTTTTAGTTGGAAAATGTAGGAACTCAGTTATAAAGAATCAAAATTCTCAAACCAAGATCTATCTGGTTTCTTAAATAGTTTTTGTCAGTTTGTAATAAATTGTTTGAGAAGGATTTTAATATTTCTATTATGGAATTAACAAAAAGTGATGGGGAGGAGACCATCTCTTTTCCCCTTGCAAAATTCAACAAAATTAGTTAAATTTGGCTCTTTTATACTTTTAAGATTATTTTTTACCTAATAATTTAGTATGTATTTTATCAGGATACATTTAAATAGATTTGGCAGTTCAAAGGTATAGATACATATATTATACATAGACACTTCATTATTTATGTGTGCATGCATTCATTTTAAGTCAATCTTTTATTATTTTAATTTATATGGGTAAAAAAAATGGCCCTACTTAAGGCACAACAAGATTTATCCAAAAGATAATGGTTAAGCAAACTTCTGAGACTCAGATAAACACAGAAAAACAATCAAACAAACAAGCATGTTCTTTATTTGCTGCTTGTACCTGCTTAAGCAAAATCAGGAAAAATTAGGAGATAAATTTCAATGATTAAATTTACTCATTAGAAAATTTAACTTATGTGTATATATATATATATATGTTATATATATATATATATATGTTATATATATATATATGTTATATATATATATGTTATATATATATATGATATATATATATATCATATATATATATATATATGTTATATATATATATATACATACACACACATACACACACACACAATAGAATCAAAACAAGCAGGGACATTTTGGAAATAATTTCATTTAATTAAGGAAGAAAAATGAGAGACCCAAATAAATTCTTTTTTATAAATAAGAAAGTAGAAAGAGGAAAAAGACAAAGTAAAATGAATAATGCAAAACCTCCAACTGTTCAGCTAGGTCCAGTGTTCTCATACATGAAACCATTGGCTATTTCCTAAAATATTTTATGGTTTCATGAAAAAAATATATATATATTTCTGTTGGATAGGAAGTCTTCCACATGATTTATCTGGGGGAAAGTCATCAATCCAATTTTGAAATCTTATTTCTTCCAAGTTCCCCAACTGGAATTTCACATATACTATGTTTGCAAGCTTAAAAAGGACTACATATGTAGTTATCAACCATTTCTACCATTGATTAAATTTATGTGGAAAGCTTCATTACTGAGCAACAGATGGCCTGACTTTATCTACCTGGTGATGAATGTTCAAAGTCTGAATATTCTTAACTGGGACTGTATGACACAGTGCCAAAAAGTAACTGGTTACTAAGCATCATGTAGGAGCAGAGTAGAAACTGGTTAAATTCTTATGTTCTTTAAAAAACAAATTTCACTGGGGAGTTTGTTGGTTCCAGTGAAACACAACTGGGGACTATTCAGAAAATGGCTGGGGGGTGGGGGGAGAAGAAATTGGTCTGAACACTGCTGACTTCTATCTTTATGCCATTCGAATGGAAGTGACAGTAAGTCACACATCCAAAGATCCAAATACAAAGAAGATGAGAAGTAATTCATTTAGCTTCCTGTCATAGGCAAAATAATCGACCTCCAAAGATGTCCACATCCTAATCTCAGACCTGTGACTATGTTGTCTTACAGGGCAAAAGGGATCTTCCAGCTGTAATTGTTAGGGCTTTGAGATGAGGGGGTTATCCTGCATTATCTAGGTGGAGCTAATCTAAATACACAGTCCTTTGGAGCTGAGAGCCTTCCCAACTGTACCCAGAGTGACGTGTGACTATGAGAGGTGGGTCAGAGAGATGCACCATTGCTAGTCTTGAGGATGGAGAAAGGGGCCACCAGTCAAGTCTCTCTATTTGGTTTATCTTCTGACTTCCCAGATCATAATCTTCACAAGGGCCTCAAGTTGGTCCTGTTCACAGTGGTATCATTGGCACTCGACATAGCACCTGACATATAGCTGGTGCTCAGTAAATATTTGCTTGAATGAATAAGATAGTGAACAAATGAATCAATGCTACAGAACATGGCTTTTCAACTTTTGTAACCCATAAATATAAAAGAAAACTTATGATATCCTAGTTATATTACTTTGAAATAATGTATATTCATTGAACATTAAAACAATTGGGGGAAAGCCCTTTATATCCAGCGTATATATTTCCCCAAGCTAGTCAAGAATTCCCTCTTGACTGTGACCTGCAAACATCTGCCATCTTGCTGTATTCAGAAGTTCAGCTAGAGGAGAAAGAGAAATGCAGTAAGGCAGATATATACCATGCATTTGGAGAGCTAGTATTCTACCCTTAGATTGAGTGAAGGCCTCAAAATTGGATGTATCTCATATGATCCTGCCACTAAGGTACATTCCCTTCATGTAACTTGTTTCATTTGAGTAAGACACTAAACAAGAATGATCCACCTTCAAAATGATTAGAAGTTAGGGTAAGTGCTGGAAAAAAAAAATTAAACAGCATGCATTGATAGAAAATAGCAGAGAGGCTTGGTCAGAGTGGTCAGCACTGAGGAAGGAAGAGTTAATCTGAAATTTGAGAATGGAAGGAATTTGTCTCATAAAGACCCAGAAGAAAAGAAGTCTAGGAAGAAGGAACCACCTGCCTAAAGATCCTGAACAAAATAAGCAGTTGGCTAATTTAAGAATTGAAAGAAGCCCCAGTGGCTGGAGAGGAGTGAACAAGGTTTGGAGTTATCTCACAGGAGGATGGAAGGCCATGATAGCCTGACTGCGTGAGCTTTTGAGGACCAAGATAAAGAGTTTCAATTGTACACGACTTAGGCTCCAAAATGTTTCTTAGAAAGACATTTCATTTCAATAAGTATTTAATAAAAATATACTCTGTGTCCAAGTGCTTGGTCTTCAAGGATAAACTTTAAATGGTCCTTACTCTCAAAGACCCTAGACTCCAGGGAGACAGATGTGTAAACAGATAATTACAATACAGTGTGATACATATAAATGACATAGTGATCAATAGTAATGATTCCCAGAAGGATGATATTCAGTAGTTGGTAAAGTGAAGTGTTACCCCTCTGGTGAAAGATATCTTATAATCTCTTGCAGGATTCCTTCCTGGGTTTTCATTCCTTGTGGTAGTACTTCTTGACTGCTTTTTTTTTTTTTTTTAATTATTTTTAACATTTATTTATTTTTGAGACAGAGAGAGACAGAGCATGAACGGGGGATGGACAGAGAGAGAGGGAGACACAGAATCGGAAGCAGGCTCCAGGCTCTGAGCCATCAGCCCAGAGCCCGATGCGGGGCTCGAACTCACGGACCGTGAGATCGTGACCTGAGCTGAAGTAGGACGCTTAACCGACTGAGCCACCCAGGTGCCCCATTGACTCCTTTTTTTAATGCAAGTGTTTTCTCTCTTTTTTTTGCTATGCATTGGTGCATTGGGGTTTTTATATGAGGTGGCTTGAAGCATAAGCTCTTTGCCTATCTCCCTTGGCAACTGAAATAGAGAACCTGGGTTGGTCACTATTTGGGGAGCTGGAGACATCAAATGAGCTAGCTGAAGGTTTGAGTAAGTGCAGTGAGTCACTGCTATCTAAATGGTGGTGTCTAGGTTGTATTCAGGGAGCGAACACAAGAGTATTGAGGGAAAAAAAATCACAAATGCTAATTCAGCTATTTTCATTGTAGGTGAAAAGTCAGTGATTCCTTGGTCAAAATGGTTGACCTCTTGTCCCTCAGCTGATACATCTGTGCACAGTAGGTAGTGATGCAGACTATTCTCATTCTGATAGTCTCTTTGCATCACATATGAATAGTGTACTCATAGAGATTTATGAGTTGACATGGAAATGTCCCATTTACACATTTTTGAATGTAAAGTGTAAATGTAGAAAGAGCATGATTTCATTTGTATAAAATACATTTAACTTCTGTGTTTTTACATGTCTATGTATAAGAAATGATGTGCAAGGATTCA
Source organism: Panthera uncia (assembly GCF_023721935.1). Taxonomy (NCBI): domain Eukaryota; kingdom Metazoa; phylum Chordata; class Mammalia; order Carnivora; family Felidae; genus Panthera; species Panthera uncia. Next base: position 29,857,958 of record NC_064810.1, read on the forward strand.
ACAAGGCTATTTACTCTTGGAAAGGGGATCGCATTTAGAAGGTGTTATGGGCTGCTTTCATTTTTTGTTTTTTAGGTTTCTTTTTAGTGTGCTTTCATTTTAACAATTTTATTTCAATGCTTTACAAGGATTAGGTAGTAATGAAATATATACCAATTGTGTGTGTGTGTGTGTGCGTGTGTGTGTGTGTGTGTTTATGTGTAACCTGTATAATCCATCATATAGTCTAATTATTGTAGGCAAAGGGCATAAAATAGAAAACAATTCAAAGATTCTAGACATGGTTACTTTTGGTAGCTGTGCTTGGTATCGGATCAGTTTCAGAGCCACAAAAAGCAACACAAGAAATGCAACTTAGAAAAATTAAAACAGTATTACCCCCCTGATTGGTCATATGAATTTTTTAAAAAATGGTGTTTACTTTGAGGGAAGGGTTATTTGAGGTCCCCATTCGTTGGTCTATTTGTGTCAAGTGCAGATGGTACTCTTCATCTAACATGTAGATTGGATGTTCCTTCAATTGTGAGATTTTATCAGAAGAGCCATAGTTCAGCTGCTTTCTTAGCCTTCACTGTGGACTAAGAAAAAAGAAGACAATCACAATGAGATTGTTCTTAAAGCAGAGGTCCCTGAAAGCCAGTTAATTTTCTTAAAAAAAAAATATATATATATGTAAAGTACATATTTTTATGTAAAATATGGTGTGTTTGATATGTAGGGGAGGAACAAATATTTCAATATCTTAGGATCGTGTCTGAGGCTCTCTAACAAAAGAATAGAATAAAAAAGAGAAAAGCATACAAATTTATATGAATTTATAATGAAATGAAGACCCAAGGCAAAAACCTAAGTGCATATATATATAAGGTTGAATGAAGAGGGGCAGTTGTGGAAAAGTAACTGAATATATGGAGAGACTAAAACAAGATACAAGTATTTTAACAAGGTCTGTTTGTACAGTATTCTCTCATCCTGGACTCCTCATCTCTGGTGTAAGAATGTTTCTTTCCTTCTGGTACAGGGAGACCACCTTTCACATGGGAATTTAATCTCCTGCTTTCAGGATGAAAAAGGATCAGTGCACCCTTTTTGGACCTGCTAATTTCCAAGTGCCTTTAGCTCAAAATAATCCTTAGAGCAAAATGGCATATTTTGGGGTGTCATATTCTGTCATCCTTCAGATAACAGTGACTGGAGGGCACATATTATTTAAGCACATTGTCTCTGAATGACATACCAACTGGCAACCAAGGATTACTTCAGACACTACAGGCCAAGCACTCCCTTCCCCCAGTGAAGCCTTCAGACTCCAAGTAATCCATAACTGCATGGTTGCAGGTCTCTCTTTGCTGTAATGAGTATTTGTGATTTGACTGTAATTAGCATACATACTGCCTTTGTCATTGCCTCTGTTCTCCTAGTTATTATTTCTCGAGCACCTACTAGGTGCTGGTCATTTTTAGTGCTGTATCACTTAGTTATTCTTACAACAGCCTTGAAAGGTAAGGTAGTGTTAACCTCATTGTGCAAAGTGTGGAAAATGAAAGCTATACTGATTTTAACTAACTTGGTCAAGGACACACCTCTCATAAAATGGGATGACCTGGAGTTGAGCACAGGTCTTTCTGGATTCTGTGCTCTTTCTACAACTTCACAGTTTTTTCCTTCGGTGAGGTGATATCTCACTATTTCATCATTAAGAGTTTTATAAATGCAGGCACCTGCGTGGCTCAGTTGGTTAAGTGCTGGCTTTGGTTCAGGTCATGATCTCACAGTTCATGAGTTCAAGCCCTGTGTCAGGCTCTGTGCTGACAGCTCAGAGCCTGGAGCCTGCCTCAGATTCTGTGTCTCCCTCTCTCTCTGCCCCTCCCCCGCACATGCGTGTGCACTCTCCCTCTCTCTCTCTCTCTCTCTCTCTCTCAAAAATAAAACATTATTTTTTTTAAAAAAGAGTTTTTTAAATGTCATAGGATAATGTAAAAGGAAAATCCTTCCAAAAAGTAACAAGTTCCATTGCAACCATCTCAGATTAACTTGCAATTTGAGCATATGATGTAAATTACAATTTAATTTTTTTTATTTTTAAACTTATATCCATTGTGTTGCTCTTTATGCCTCTGAAATTGATTTAATAACAAGACCTCTAAACTTGAGTAGACCAACGAACAACATAAAAACAGTTTGGAAACTCATATTTTTTCTTGGCCGATGCTATAATCCCCAATTTTCCATCTATAAATTCTATATAAAAGTAGTTTTGTTTGCCTTGTATCCCTGGTACATGGCACAATAACAGAGTGTTTCTGCACCGCTTGGAATGTTAACACTGAACTGAGCTTAGAGCATCTATTATGTTTGTCACCTAAAATGTACTTTTCGACCTTATGCATGACTATCTGCGTAACTGGACTGGTGAGTTCAGGGAAGACATACCCCAACTTTAGAGTAAAAGAATTATTGAAGAATGTGTTAAAAATCCACACTCATGGACCCACTCCTCAGAGATTCTAATTTAATGAGTATGGGGCAGAGATTAGGAACTTCTGTTTTTCAAAAGCATCCAGGGTAACTGGGGGACACACGGTTAGACTTTGAGGGAAATGGTTGGGTTATACCACCTTCCAAGTTCTAAATATAATAAATCAACAATACACTTACATACCACAGAGGAATACTTCAAGGTTGTGAAAGAAAAAAAAAGAAATGAAAAAACAAACCAAACTACAGAAAACATGTCGATACAGAAAGCAATCATGAAATCATGAATTTGGATAGGATACAAGGAAAATAAATATTTTTCTCTTAGCTTTTCATTGAAGATCTCTGTTATACTTCTATTATCATAATAAATAATGAAATATAATAGTTTTTATACTAACTGGATTTTTTAAGTTTATTTACTTGTTTTGAGAGAGTGAGAAAGAGCATGTGAATATGAGAGCAAGGGAGGGGCAGAGAGAGGGAGAGAGATATCCCAAGCAGACTCCGCTCAGTCAGTGTAGAGCCTGACACAGGGCTCGAACCCATGAACCATGAGATCATTACCTGAGCTGAAATCAAGATTTGGATGCTTAACTGACTGTGCCACCCAGGTGCCCCTGGGTCTTTGTTTTAACATCAGTGGTGTTATTTCTGTGAAGAAAGACCGGTATTCTGAAATTTATATTAAGATACAATGCTATACAACTGCCAATAGCCAACTTACTAAATATTGTTTTTATGAAGATTATACCTTGATCTTCGAAGACAGACAAATTATGGATGGCCTACTGGGTTTACTTACTTAAAAATTATACATCTAGTTTGCTCACAGATTCCTAAGATTTAAACTAATTGCGTATGCAGGCTATTTAGAGCTAATTTGTGGGTGTGTATGATTCTCATGTAATCTACATTTTGATTAAACTAGTAGCTTTAATTTTGGCATGTTCAGATAGGTATGCACCTACTTAGAAGTCAAAGAAAGAGTGAAGAATAATAAATATCAAAGATCAGAGAGAAGCTAGCCAACTGTGAAATTGCTGATTGCGGGGCTTTTTCTCTGAGTTTTGACCATATATTTCAAACTGCTATAGACACGTTTTCTGAAGTGTGGAACACTTCTACCTCATGGTACTTTATTCTAATTTGCTCCATTTGATTACCTGTCTGTCTTCTGGAGGAACAGAGAAAAGCTGAATGGTTTGAAGAAAAACATTTTAGTGCTATTCCAGGAGAGATAACATAGTAACAACCACTAGTGAGTGTCTTTATGTGAGCCTGTCCTATCACCCTTGTCATTAAAACATGGGGAAATGACCAGGTGGGGCTTATGATCTAAAATATAGTTATTCCTATCTGTCTAACCCCATTATTGCTTTAAAATTTACTCTTCATAGGCAATTTGATTTTCCTTAGCATGAGTAATGAAGTCATTATGTAAGAAAGCCCTCAACTTAATACTTGATTTCCTTCCTTTCTTCCTTCCTGCCTTCCTGCCTTCCTGCTTTCCTGCCTTCCTGCCTTCCTGTCCTCCTTCCTTCCTCTCTTACTGTTCAGCACTCACTGTTGTTCCCCACTCATTCTCCCTCTCTTTTTGATTATATATCTCCTTCTCTTTCTTTATTCCTTTCTTGCATTCATTAAATATTTACTTTATTGCCTATGAAGTATCTCTTTGGATGACTGTAGCAGCCCCATGAAATCAAATGACTCAACTCAGAATTACATGACTGAATTTAACTGAAAAGCCTTTTGACAAGAACACTCAGCAAGGATGGTTTCTAGCAGAGCTCTCATTCAGAGCTTCCCCAACAGAGATATTTTCATCCACAGTGCCTTTTAGCATGTAGGAACATAGAATCTCAGCCCCTCATAAATTGCAGCTGGATTGGTTGCCAGCAGAGAATTCTGAGAGCCCACTCATGCTGTAAAGTCATCTGGGATTTGGAGGAAGACCTGTCTCTCTTGGCACTGGAAAGTGGATTGTTGTGTCCTACTGTGCCTAAAGGAATCAAATAAAACAAGTAATATGGCTCTCCATTTCCACATATGCTGGAAGACAAAGTATTGCACATAAATGTGCCATCCTAGCTATGTGAAGGGTTTGTGCAATTTGTAGGATATTTTTTTTTGCTAGAAGGGCACCTCACCCACTTTCATGATTTTGTTGGTCAATAGTATTAAGAAATTCTTGGTGCAAATATGTCATGGAATAATTGATCGCATTCAGTTCTTGTGGGTGAGGCATAAACTGTTTATGGCATTTTGAAAGTTTGCAAATCATCTTAAGAAACTATTTTTTTTCTTGGAAATGCTTATAATATAAAAATAGGTTTTACATTTCCTTGGGAGGGAAAGCAGTGTAAGTGTGATTGATGTGTAACTAAGGCACCAGGATCCAATGATAGTGGTAACATTTAAAGTGGCAGGTTTAGGGGTACCTGGGTAGTTTAGTCAGTTAAGTGTCTGACTTCAGCTCAGGTCACGATCTCGTGGTTCATGGGTCTGAGCCCCTCATCAGGCTTTGTGGTGACAGCTCGGAACCTGGAACCTGCTTCGGATTCTGTGTCTTCCTCTCTTTCTGTCCCTACCCTGATTGTGCTTTCTCTCTCTCTCTCTCTCTCAAAAATACCTAAGTAAACATTAAAAAAATAAAATAAGTGGCAGGTTTAAAGTGTTTGAATGTACTTGCTGTTTAAAAGTTACTGAATCAAATTTGTCTGTCTTTTTCAAAAAACTAAATGCCAATTTACTAATTACATATATATTTTTTTCCTTTCTTACTGCTTCATGTTTTTACTGAATGAGGCTTTGTGGCTTTCTCTACAAATATTTTGGTGATGATTGTGTGTGGCTAAAATGGACACTGTTGAAATTGACCTACCTGTATTTTCTCATTCAGTTCTTACTGCCATTCTATCATAATAGGAACTATAATCATCCCTATTTTGTAGATGAGCATGCGAAAGTACAGATGACTCTGGAATATCTTCAGGACCGCACAGCCTGTAGGTACAGGAGCGAGGTTCCAAAGTCTGGACTCTTAACTTCAATGCAAAACTACTTCTGCATGAAAAGGGCAGCTTAGATGAGAGTAAGGTCTTCTTTTCTTTTGGCTACTGTCTATCTTGAGATAATACGACCCATAGTATGGCCTGGCTTAACCCACACTGATCCCCAGAACGTAGGAAGTTAATCCACTTTACAGAAGAAGGTAAATAAGAATGATTTACCTGTATAGAATATTTTAAAAATTTGGGGGGGGGGGGTTCTGTTTTGAGAGAGGCCTACCATCCAAATCTGGCTTAATTTTGCAGGATCCCAAAGGAGTGGCTACAGATATATGATCAATAGTCAAACTCAGTTTGTTACTCTATGTAACAACTCAGTTGTTACTCGATGGTACAAAGTACCATCAGTTTCTCTCTTCTGCATTTCTACACCTGCTTCATAACAATTACATAATATTGGGTAATGTTTTCCTATAGTCACACTGATAATAATGTTGCATTCAATGGATACAATTTAAAAATACCACTTTTTTGTTAACACAGTACTTCTTTCTGTTAGGTGAGCATTTTACATCAAATAAATGTTTTTTTTTTTTTTGGTAAGCTGCATGATAACTTAGAATTAAGGAACCATTCCCCCCCCCACACACAAATATATGAAATATTTTTAGAAGTTATCTTTGACAAATAGCTTTATACCTTTAAGTACCATGTTTTCTGTTACAGAATTTATAATTTTAAAGTATCTATATGTTTAAATCTGTATTTCGAACATTTTTAAACTACTAGACTCCCCCTCATTTCTAGTTAAAATAGGAAAATGTTTATAATATTTTTAGAATATGCAATTTTTTTTCTTTATTGAAGTTTGGCTACCGAGTGTTTTACCTGAGATTACTTTTAATAATTTAGTGTTTCTCCTGTAAGTGTGTAAACGAAGAAAAAAAATATATCCTCCAAGGGAAATTATCTTTATTTTTCTCCGTTAAGAAAATGTCTAGTACTGGCTAATCTAATTAACCAGAACTTACACAGGGAAGTAGGAATGTGTCAAGACTCATACCAGTAGTTTAGTTGGATGTAGTCTTAAAGTAGCTTAATATTTTGTGCAATTGGAGGAATTATCACACTTTTTTAATGCATAGGCAAAAAAAATTATAATTGATTTTATTTCAAAAAAGGGCTTTAAGGAATAATAAGCTCGCTTTGATGAGTGGGAAAATATTGAAATAAATTACGTAGAAACCTTCTCAAAGTGGGTTTATGGGGAACAAGATCAGATTCCTAGGACTACTGTAACAAATTACTACAAATCTGGTGGCTGAAAGCAGCAGGAATTTATGCTCTTTACTTCTTACAGTTCTGGAAACCAGAGGTTTGAAATCAAAGACCATGCTGTCTGTGAATCCTCCATGAGATGGTTCCTGGTCTCTTCCAGCTTCTGATAGCCCCAACCATTCCTCGGTTTCTGGCTACCTAAATCCAGTCTCTGGTCTCTGCCTGTGTGCCCACATGGCTCTCTTGTCTCTGTGGTTATGTCTCCACATGGTGTTCTCCTTCCTGTATGTCTGTCTCTCATCCTCTTATAAAGACACTAGCCACATTGGATTAGAGGCCCACCCTACTGTTGTACAATTTCACCTTAACTTTATTACATCTGGAAAGACCCTATTCCATATAAAGTCATATTTGTAGGTACTGGGGTTTACATTGTCAGTATATCTTTTGGGGGGACATAGTTCAACCCATAATGATGAAGATATGGATTTTTTTAAATTGATAGTATTTCCCTCTTAGAATAAGATAATTCTAGTGCTGGGCCTTCTTTCCATGAACATAAATATTGTAGCAATACTTTCTTATGAGAAAATATTTCTGTTACCCATTTAGCATCTTTTATTTTTTCATGGACATTTCAAACTCTTTTTTTTTTTTATGTCTATTTATTTTTGAGAGAGAGGGAGACAGAGTGCGGGCAGGGGAGGGGCAGAGAGAAGAACGAGACACAGATTCTGAAGCAGGCTCCAGGATCTGAGCTATCAGCACAGAGCACAATGCCAGGCTTGAGTTCACCAACCGTGGGATCATGACCTGAGCTGAAGTCAGATGCTTAACTGACTGAACCACCCAGGCATCCCATTCCATGGACATTTTAAATACACTGCAGTACTCTTGATTTGTTACGTGATTGCACACTATTTACTGACTGGCCCTACACAAAGCATGGCACTTGGTTGGGCTATTGTTTTTTCCTTTTATCACTGGATTGGTGACTTAAGATAATCTAGTCTCTGGATAACATTTCATACCCATAAACTACTAATACAGAATGTTGTTAAAATAATTTCATTTAAATATGGACGTTATATCAATTTAATTGATTTATTTGGGCACACAAACTATGGTTATAGAGAATATGAGGAATATTGTTATCTGCATGTGATATTAAGTCCTAGTTATCCCATCAAAAGTTTAAGATTTGGAAGGAGTGTGGGGTATGAGTGGAAGAAATGAGAGAGTTATTATTTTATGTCTGTTTTCTTTAGGAAAGGTCATCCTAAAGTATCCACTTCACATGACTATAAAACCCTTTCTAGCAGTCATACTACCTATATTAAGAATCAATTTTCACCCTAATTGTATATGAAATAAGTCAGAATTATAGTTTTGATGTGAATTTTATATTTAGGTATTTAAATAAAACATCCATTCGTGAATTTATAGTTTTGCTTCTTTTAACTTTAGCCATCATTTTTAAATTAATTTAATTTAATTGTTTTAATTTAAATTAATTAATTTATTTAGAGCTTAAGCAAGCGCATGTGAGAGCAGTGGAGGGGCAGAGGGAAAGAGAGAATCCCAAGCAGACTTCACACTCATCACAGAGCCTGATCAAAGACTCAGTCCCACAACCTTGGGATCATGATTTGAGCTGAAACCAAGAGTTGGACACTCAGTTTGACACTGAGCCTCCCAAGCACCCCTAGCCATCATTTTAATTTTAAAACATACTTAGGAATATACATGAGCAGACTGTGATCTCAACATCATTTTTTGATAAAGACATGACTAAGAAATGAGAGTATAATTCATACTGACATTTTTGTATGTTGTGCCTATATGAGATCCAGAATTATTTTCACTGTTAACACTATTTGCTGATCAGTTATTTTCACTGTTTCACACGCACTGTACACTATGCACAGGATTAGAAGGAAAGTTCCAGTGATCACAAAAAGATAGTCACAGGCTCTTAGTGTGCAGCTGTTTTCAGAGTATCCTTGGTTAATATGAAGCAGTTGCAGATTTATTGGCTCTGTGTTTCAACCTCTGAATACTTTGAGTGAAGTCTATTAATGATATGCCTTACATGCCGCTGACATTTTAAGATCCTTGCTGCTTTTAAAAAAGTGTGGGCACGGGGCGCCTGGGTGGCGCAGTCGGTTAAGTGTCCGACTTCAGCCAGGTCACGATCTCGCGGTCCGTGAGTTCGAGCCCCGCGTCAGGCTCTGGGCTGATGGCTCGGAGCCTGGAGCCTGTTTCCGATTCTGTGTCTCCCTCTCTCTCTGCCCCTCCCCCGTTCATGCTCTGTCTCTCTCTGTCCCAAAAATAAATTAAAAACAAACAAACAAAAAAAAAAAAACGTTGAAAAAAAAATAAAAAAGTGTGGGCACTAAAGATGTTCGTACCCCTGAGAATTGATTTCATACTCAACAGGAGATTGTGATGATTCTTTCCCACTGTGGGAATTGTCCCTGGATATCCGAGGGCAGCAATTGGCTCAGATAACGAATCTATCATGAGCTCTCTCCTGTAAAGAGTAAGATTTGTGCATTAGAACTAGCTGATGCTGAGTTTAATTCCCAGTCTCTTTTGTGATTCTAAACCATTTGTCAAAGCTCTGCCTAGTGTGAACAGACTGATTAGGAAATGTATTCATCCCATGACCTTGTCCACTCATTTATATCTCTTTAAAAAGTATCTCACCTGGAACTCAAAGCTCCCTAAGAATTCAGGAGTTGTGACTATATTGTTCTCTTAGTCTCTAGAACTACATTTTTCTTTGGATGAAATGTAGTATCGGGGGAGATTTTTGTTTTGATATGGTTGATCAAGTTAAACATTGTATCAGGTAATCTTACCATAAATTTATATTTTCTTTTGTTTTAAAGAACATGGCAATTGAAATGAAACTGATAAGTAGAGTTTCACAAGCTGGCATGACAGACAACATTCTGTTGACTGGTAATGAATAGTATTATAATTGTTAGCATGTTTTCATTGACCTCTTGATATTTAACTCCTGAAAACCTATTAAGCTGGACAAAATTTAATACTTAATAGAAGACGCTATTATACAGTCATAAATGAGAAATCAGTCTCATATTTGTTTGAAGATAGACAATAAGCATAGGGCCATATGGCTTATGACACAATGACTTACTGAAATTTTGAAATTTTGTGTTTTTTTAAATGTTTATTTATTTATTTTGAGAGAGAGAGCAAGCGAAGGGCAGAGAGAGGGAGAGAGAGAATCCCAAGCGGGCCCCACACTCTAAGCAGAAAGGCCAATGTGGGGCTTGATCCCATGAACTGTGAGATGACCAGAGCCAAAATCAAGAGTCAGATGCTTAACTGACTGACCCACCCAGACACCCCTGAAATTATTGTTTTGTGTAAGAAAACCATATATTCATATTTCACGTGATACAGAGATATCTTGACTTTCTCACTGTCATGAATTAAAATAACAAATTTATTTCACATAATGAAAAATATATTTAAAAATGAAAAATTGACAAAGAAATAAAATATTAACTATAATACTATGTCCAGTCTGTTATACAAATTATTCATTCATTCATTCATTCATTCATTCTTCCTACCATTTTTTCCAGCTGTGAACAATAGAAACATAGCTCCGACTCCCTGGAGATTATATTCTGGGGGACAAGGGGAGCAAGGTAAATAGAAAAAAAAGCAAACAAATATACAAACAAGCAAATTAAAAAGAAATAGATAAGAACTGTTGTAGAGAATTAAAATCTGCTGCAAAATATTTTACTGGTGCCATTTTAGACATGGCTGTCAGGCATGGTATCTCTGAAGAAGAGACATTTGCTTGAGAGAACCCTGTAACTCTCTTGAGCAGAAGCATGGTACTCCAGAGCTGCTGCTGGTTTCGGGCCCAAATGTGTGAGAGCTTGGCGGACTTGAAGAGAAAGAAGGCCAATGTAATTGTTCATAGCAGGTGAGGGGAAAAGTAGCAGAAAATAAGTCAGAGAGAAAGGCATGTTCAATCACAATGAGCTGTATTTTGTTAAAACTAGGCACTTAGACTGAATTTTAAAGAAAGAAGCCATTGGGCTGCTTTGAATAATGGACTGAGATTATGTATTTTGAGGAGAACATTATGGTTGATATATTGTAAATAATTCTCCATTTTTGGTGGAATTTTTGAAAGTTCTGAGAAATTGACCTCAAATCTGATTCTTTGAGAGGTAGGCATGGTCTTGTAAGTTTTAATAAAGGTTTTTAGAAATATATTAATCTACTATTAATGACTTTATTTTAGAATTAATTTGGCAGTGAGTTTTATACTACAAAGGTGAATGGTAAGGAAAAACTAGAATTCAATATTTTTTAATGTTTGTTTATATTTCAGGCAGAGAGAGAGAGATACGGAGCACAAGTGGGGGAGGGGCAGAGAGAGAGAGGGAGACACAGAATCCAAAGCAGGCTCCAGGCTTCGAGCTGTCAGCACAGAGCCTGACGTGGGGCTCGAACCCATGAACCGTGAGCTCATGACTGGAGCCAAAGCTGGATGCTCAACCAACAGAGCCACCCAAGCTCCCCAAGTAATTATTTTAAACCTCATGGACTTGGATGCCTTGCACTCAATTTTCCTGACATTATAGCATGTGTTCATTATTTAAAAAAATTTTTTTTGCATGTATTTATTTTTGAGAGACAGAGAGAGATGAGCACAAGTGGGGGAGGGGCAGAGAGAAAGAGGGAGACACAGAATCTGAAGCAGTCTCCAGGCTCTGAGCCGTCAGCACAGAGCCCTATGGGGGGCTCGAACTCATGAACTGTGAGACCGTGACCTGAGCTGAAATCAGATGCTTAACCAACTGAGCCATGCAGGTGCCCCTAAAATTCAATATTTTTGTTTCATGCTCTATAAATCTAAGACCACATAGTCAGTTGAAAAAAAAAAAACAACAATTAAATATTTATATGCCTTGGACAATCTAAAAAACATTCTCTGTTGCTGATTATTGAAATGTTCATATTTTAGTGGACTTGTGTCACAGAAAGACACCTTTACTGAGGGCAGGATTGTGTAAAACTGTACTGCTTTAATAGTTTTCATCTAATTTTCAATAAATTCAAGGTTAAAAAAAGAACTGAGATCCAAACAGCAATAAACAGGATTCATAAGGCATGGGCTCCACTTTGTGAGATCATGCAATGAATATCATTAAATAATCCATTTCTTTCCTGATTGCTCATTTAACGGTGGAACCAGTGGGCTGATCAGCACATGGGTATGCCATATTGACAACAATTGAAGCAAATTAATATTGTGGAAAGAACACTGGTTTGAGATTTAGAGGTCTCTATCTGCTTGTTTAACTAGACACTTGGGCAAACACCATAATGTGTGTGGAGTCACTTTCCTAATCTACAAAATGAAAGGATTAGAGTAGGCAGTTTGATCCAAAATGCTGGTCCAGGGACAAATGTCAGGCTGGCCACATCAATATCTTTTAGGAAAGTTTTAAATGCCACTAGTTCCCAGATTGTATACTCAGAAATACTTATTATTATGTCTAGAGTGGGGTTCAGGGATAGGTATTTTTACAAAGCAATCCAGGTGATTCTGATGTTGAAACTATGTTTTAGAACAATTGAAATATACAATTCCTAAAAAGATTCCCCTTTGTAAAAGAAACAACAACAAACCTTTACACACTGTTTCTCTAAGCTGTTTCCAAGTATCTTTATAATATAAATCAAGCTGCATTTATGGATTTGGCTCTTAGGCTCTCAAGACTACTTTGGAAATAAGCTCATATTCTTATAGTTTAGCAGCATCCTGTGCAGATCTTCTAAAAATATCTCAAAAGATCACCTTTCCCCTATAATTTGGAAAATGATCTCAAAATTTGCCTGTGCTTTAGCCTAGTAGTTTCCTTCTATTGATTGATCTTAAATTGTGTTCAGAGACCTGTGTATAATGATATTCTTCACAATATATTTTATTATAGAAATTAATCTAAAATATCATAATTTAAAATATTAATTTAAAGATACCCAAAAGTGAGAAGTTGGTTAAAAGAAATTCGGTATAAAAATACAATATTATACTCTGCAGAGATTAAAAATTCTGTGCTGAACTATATTTACTTTACTGACATGGTAAATATTCACTATACATTATTTAGTAAACGAAGCAAATTACCAAATGATTGTTATTCTATGTTTGTAAGCAAACAAAACACCAAAATAAAATCTCACGTGCAAGGAAACAAACAAAAACAACCTCCCATGCAAAATACCTCCATAATGAGTTATTTCTATCTCTAAAGAGATGAAATTATGGAAGATTATTTTCTGTTTTGTGTTGACTGACATATTTTTCTTGGAAATGTATTTGTTACTTTGTCTTCTTTAAAAAAACCCCAATGGCAAGTATGTAAGATTGTATGGGGAAATCAGTAGCATGAGGACACTTTTTATCTTTAGCCTAAAAATGTAAAGCTCCATTTTAAGATACTATGTAACTGATGTTAGAGCTTCAAGGTACAAGAGATAATTTCATCAAGGGAAAACTAGGGGTGTAAAGATCACAAGCAGAAATTCATATGTGTGTAAATCCTTTATTTTTCTATTTTCTACTTGAAGATATACATACTTAATAGTCAGTTTGGACCTGATTAAGTCATGCCATCACTGCATGATGAATCTTTTTGATTCTCAATTATCTTTTGTCAATAATTCTTTATTTAGCCCCAGTTTCACGATGTGATATTAATGGAATTATACTTGAATAGCTCAAAATTAAATGCTTAATTATGTTCAGCTTCAATTACAGTTATTAATTGATCCACACTTATTAGCATGACACCTGAAGGGAACCAGTTACATAAAACATTGTAGGAGGTATTACTTTAGGTATTACACTCATGTGAGCTAGCAATGTAGATGAATGTTCTTTTATTAATTTTATTAAGTTTCACAGCATTTGGATTCATATGAAAACTCAGGGTCTAGGATTATAAAGAACACACAAAAAAAGCAGATTAACATTGCAGGCTGGAGTAGTTTTCCATCTATATGAGTTACTATCTAATTCTTTTAAAATTAGCTTATCTTTTGTCCATTTTGGATACATTGTAACAAGCCCTGGTTATCCATGCAAAAGTTAACTTTGAATCTCAAGAAAGATATTTTATAATAAATAAATACTCCTTTATAGTTTCCAAGAAAATTTGGAGCCAGATTTAAGAGTATACATATCTCTGTTTACACTGATCATTTGTAGGGTCCAATCATCATGTATGAATGTGTTAAATACCCTTGCCCACTATGGTTTCTGACTGGACTGGGGACTAAATAGTAAGTTCTTCAAACACGGCCCTTGGTGATCTAATCTATACCTTCACCAACCTCATACTAATCTCTCTTCTGCCTGCAATTCCCTATATCCTGTCTCTGCTTGTCTGGTTTTTACCTAACTTTCAGAGTTCACTTGAAATTCTCCCTTACAGAATTCTCCCTACAGGAGTTCTTTTAGTTATTTCCTTTATAATTCTCCTGCAATTTATAGTGATATATTTATTTGTTTGATTAATATCTGACCTTCCTGCTAGATTAGAAGTTTTAAGCCATTGAAAACTATACATTTTTCTGTAATAGTCTACACCTAAAATGTAAAACAGAACAGAGCACAAGGGAAATGTCTTTTTATACTTTTTTAAACTTTTATGTGTTTTTTGAAAGTGCTAATTAAATGTTTGTGACTGAATTAAGGTCTCCTCTTTCCAATATTTTTAGCATTATGTTTTATCACCTTCTTTTTGGGTACCTTTGCTCATTATTACTACTTTTCACTTACCTTGCAACACTGCCCTCCCCACCTTGGTTTGGTTAAATGATTAACATCAAACTCATCAGTCTTTATTTTACAAGTAAATTCTTGAGAGAACAATATTAACTACCTAAGTGCATATCACACTGGGTGTTTCCTTTGGAGGGTAACAGATTTGGATCAGAAACTCAAGATTTGAATTGTGGTCCTGCAATTTGACCATGGACCTTGAGGAAGTCATTTACCTTTAATAAACATCAGTTTGCTGATTTATAAAGTGGTTAAACCGCAGCATTTTCCCTCATTAAATCACAGTTGTAAATTAGATGTAGCATTAAAAAAAATGCTTTATAGATGTAAAAGACCTGTATTAATTTCACTTCATGGTAAAAGTCCAAATTGTACAGGATTTTTTTAGATCTCTGAAACTAGCTTCAAATACATTTGTGAGATGGTAAAAAGTTGTAGATTTCAATTACTTTAAGGCATTTAAATCCTGTGGCAAGATAGGAACAATGACATATCCAAACAAAACTATAGGTGACAATAGAAAATATTCAGAACAGAGCTTCAGAAAACATGCCTGTATGTCTTTACAAACTGGCAACTTCTCCACACACACAAAAATTACACTCAGACATCAACTAAAATATAGATATACTTTCTCTTAGAAATAAGAGTGTGCCACACTATTGCTTAATTCAAATTACTCATTTTAACTCAGTGCTTTACATATATTAAAAAGTGTTCATTTATATTTGTCATTTCCCCATAAATCTAAAATATGAGAATATTATCGTCTCTACCATTTTAATGAGTTTCAATTAGATTTCTTTATAGAAATTTTAAATGATCTTTAAAAAAAAATAAAGGCATGGATCTGTCAAGATGATTAAATGGACATTTTTCCTAATGTTCTAGTTGAACCATAGAATCTTCCATTGATGTGTACTTAATATCATGTAAGTTCTGAATACATTCTCATAGTAGGTGTAACTAGCTTCACCTGACTAATGAAGAGAGATTAGTATCTCTTTTATCATTTAGACATTAATGAACTTTCAGTCTTATACAAGCCAGTTACCCATTTATCTTTTTGAAAAAGATTAATTATTGTTTAACTTGCATCCTAAGTATTATTATGTTATATAACAAGAGAAATCACACATTTTCTATTACAAAAGTAAATAGGTGAAGTAGATTCACAGAAAATATAAGCAAAGTGGTGGAGGCAAAGATAGCATTTAGCATTAAGTACAATTTTCAGTGACCTGTATGAATGTGATGATAAAGCTTGCCAATATTCCTCAGGTTTTATGTGATCTAAATATTTTGGCAAGGAAAACATCAATTACATGAACACCACAGACCCAAATATGACTGGTACACAGCTTTGTCTTTACGTGGTTCTGTGGTTCATACCTCTGGGAGCACTTGTTCTGGGTTTGGCCCCCTCTGCAGGGCGGAATGTGCATGCTGGTACTCTGCTTACCTGCACTGCACGGCTCTACAACTCAAATTCCATTAGTCAGATCACATTCAAGGTAGATAGAAGTCGTTTGCTCTTTTAAAGTGAGTTTTTTGGAGTGCGTTGTATTATTTGGTAGTCTTTTGTTAAATATAACAGAAATATAACTTCAACCGATGTAAACTAAAGAGGCTTTTATTATCCAAGTGTTTGATAGTAGTGTCACTCATCCAATGCACAGAGAAAGCTGCGCCTAACACCAGCATTCAGACCCTTACGCAATCTTTTCTTGCATCTCTCATATCTAACTTCCGGTGCCTCTCTCTCTCTCCCCGTAAACTGACCTTCTTATGCGTCTTTTAAAAATTCATCCAACAGAATGTCCCTCAGATAAAAAGGATTGACTGCCCAGTTCAGCTCGAGTGCCCATTCATGCACCAGTCTACTGGGACATGTGAAAACGTGGCCGTTTGGACAAAAATTATAGGAGTTCCCAAAGGAAAGGGGTTCTGGTAAAGATACACAATAGTTTCCAACAAATGAGTCATAAGATGCACACATATATATATGTGTGTATATATATGCACATTTGTTTTTAAAAATATGTATTCTAGTGAAATATTAATACTCTATCTTATTTTACCCTCCTGTTTAAAAACCTTAGTGGGAAAAGAGAATTTATATATATGTCAGTATGAAGAATTAAGTATAGAGAACAGTACCTGTTTAAGATCCTTTAATCTCTAATTTGGTGTATCTTTTTTTCAGTGGATTATATGTTACCAATAGTCTACTGTCAGAAGAATTTGAACATCACAGAGGCTTTTCAAAGTAGGAATCACTCAGTGATAATGAAATGAAAGCTTTCTAGGAGGTTTTTAAAAAATATATATTGTAACATTTTCCAATATAACAGAATGTAAGAACTTCCAAGAGAGACTTAGCGTGCAAAGCAGAGTCTGTTTTTCCCTTCAGATGTTACTTATTGGTTTTCTCTCCTCAAATTTTCTTTAGGTCATTGGAAACAACTGACGTCCAGGTAATTTATCTTTATATACATGCATTTACAAAGAAAACTTTTTTTAAAAAGCATTTCTTTCCCACTAATTTTTTTTCTTACTTTAAGCTGCTGATGAGACAGCGTGGTGATATGTCCCTTTGCTCCGTGTGATACACACATTTGTTCTATGGGAAAATGTGGTCTACTCCTAATTTCATTTTCATTTCCTAAATAAGAAGACCCATTAAAACGCAGACATCTGGTGGAGAAAGCACTTAAAGCTGAAGCTCCCAAGGAGTGCTTTCCTTCCTCTTTAAATATGTATGAACTGTTGTTTTGGTAATCCACTTCACCCTGTCAAAATAGAATCAAATAGAGTGTATGTGTGACCTCTTCTCCTTCTACCCTGGGAAAATGATTTCCAAGATCGTTGAGGTGTACAATGATCTTGCTTCATTTGCTGTTTTAGTCACCTTCAAAGCTCTTGTGTTACCCAAGCTGGAAGTTTAGGTGACATTACTTTATTAATAGTTGTACTGTTTTACTTACAATGATGGACCTGTGAGCTTTTAATAGTTCAACTATAAAAATAAATTGTAAATTTTCAAACAAATAGGACTTGAAAATAATTTCAGAATATTTCTACTTTTGTTGATATTTCACATTGGAAAGGGTTCAAGTTTTAGAAAACTGTTAACAACAGTTCTACGTGCAAAATACTCATATTCAGTGGATACTAATGCTAAATATTGCTAACTTGCTTTCCTAAGAGAAGGGAAAAACTAAGCTAAGCATTTGAGCTAACATTTTCTTATGTGATGCATAGTTGATGTCAGTTTGCTTCTTTGAGGTTTAGACCCACATTCTCCAAAATTGTGACCTGCAGAATACTAATTAAGCATGCCTGTCTACTCCGTTCTCTGTTTCATACCAAATGGGTTCCGAAGTCAAATGCTACCTACTCTGCCTTCTCCTGTAGATTAATGATTAAATTTTACCCATTATACTCTCTGCAAAATTGTAATAAAGATATCTGTGATACCTTGGTTCAACTGAGTTGCCCAGGTGTATTTAACTTTTGAATATTAAAAACAAACAAACAGCAAAATCACTTTGGGAAACTGTGACTTAGGCTGTGTTTATTTGCAGATCATATTAGAAGTTAGTACAATGCTTTATTAAAGCTGGAGAAGAAATAAACCTCATATTGTCTTCCTCCTAGTTTTCTTTGTCAACTTCTACATGATTGCATCAAGTCGAAGTGGTTAGCTTGAAATTTTATTTTGTTAATGTTCTATGGATTGCTGGGTTTCCCACAGCAGTCTGTATCTATCATATTTATATGCGGTATCCTCACTGTTGTTCAAATGTTATAAAGCACTTAAATATATACTTTTGCTCTTAGAATGAATTTACAAGTCATCTCCTTCTAAATTTGTATAAATGCGGCTGTGCCACTTCTGTGTTTTAATTTTTTTTATTAGTTTTCTTTATTTTTGAGAGGCAGAGAGAGACAGAGTGTGAGCAGGGAGGGGCAGAGAGAGAGGGAGACACATAATCAGAAGCAGGCTCCAGGCTCTTAGCTGTCAGCACAGAGCCCGATGCGGGGCCCGAACTCGTGAACCGTGAGAGCATGACCTGAGCCAAAGTCAGTCAGATGCTCAACCGACTGAGCCACCCAGGCGCCCCAACCCCTTCTGTGTTTTAAAATGATCTGTTGTAATTAGAGCACTTCTAGCCTGTGATCTTAAAAGTAGCAGCATCCTGTTTGGATTACTAGTTGTAAACCATATTCTCTAACAGTGCTGATTAACATGTTTTCAACATGTGAAGAAAGTTCTTTCACTATAGGAAAGGAAAAGTAGTTTTGAGCCCCAGCACAGATTTCTGAATTTACTTTCCATATAGTCCAAGTCCAAAGATAATGGACAGTGTTTTTCATAAACTATGAAAGCTTAAAAACCAGAGCTGAAAGGCTGTGTAATTAAGTAAAATAGAGTATCCATAGGATGGCTTAGGGAAAAGATATCTGGTTAATTTAAGATTATGGCATCTTGGCTTACACATTTGCAAATAAATCCTTATTGACTTAGAAAATGCATTCATAAAATACAAAGAACAGCATTTAGTATTCTTGGGACTTACAATGCTTCCATACTATCACTATCCATATTAACAATAATTCTACCTACAGTAATTATTGAATTAAATCTATGTTAATTCTAGAGCTTATCCTAAAGTTTGTTTTTAATCTTTGACCTTTTTTTTCAGGGGGAGTTTATTTTTTAAACTAAAATCAAAAGTTTATTTACTAGTTTTCTCTTAAAATAATAGAAAGGGTCAGAGTCTGAGAAAAGGTAGGAGAACCCATTTGAAATTCTTGATTACATGGATTCTAGATAAGACACACTTTTAGACATTTCTCCCTAGAGAAGATTTCTGATAGTGTCCTACAAGATTAATAAATAACATTTAGTTGGTAGGTTTGCATCAAGTACAGAAAAGGTTCGAACGTAGGTACAGATTTAACATAAATGGCCTAATTTATCATTATAGGGTCTCTCTCTCTCTCTCTTTTTTTTGTTTTGCTTTTTACTACAAAAACTTTTCAACTTATACAAAATTATAGAAAATAGCATAATGATCTGATGATCTATAACCATGACCTATATTCTACTATAACTAATACTTTGCTATAATTTTTATCTCTTTTAATGTATATTAAAGCATTTCACTTCACTACTAGGTATTTTAGTATGCATTTCACAAAATATATAGAGACTTTTCCTTACAAAATTAATGAAATTTATTCTCAGCATTTTTTAATGAAAGATGGAATAAATTGGCCCTAAGCTTATATTATTTTGTTCTATTGGAAACACAGAATAGATTTTTTAAAGGATATTTCCTCCTGTTTTGCTTTCATTAATGGATTCTATTTCAGTCAATTTTGCATAATATGTAATCATGAAAAAGCACATTTTAATTCTAAGAACCTTTGGATTCTATTGCTCAGAGGAAACTCATCTTCTACAATATACTCAGACTGGGTGAAGTGCTGTGATTTTTTTTTCCACTTTTGTTCTTCAAATTTCAATTTCTTTAATATACTTGCAGCCATGCATTACTGTCAACCTTTTTTTTTTTAAACATAAATTCCATAATAAATTAAATAAAGCTCTGTGTGGGTCATTTTTTACTTAATCTGATTATATATATATATATATATATACACACATATATGTATATATATATAT